>NW_010231817.1:0-12280 GCF_000690775.1 Eurypyga helias | reverse complement strand
AGCAGCCACGGGAATGAGAGTTAACAATTTTCTGACTGAATCCAGCACACTGTGTTGGCAGCTGGTGATGGTAGTGAAGGATTCCTCCTAATAAAAATAGGTTCCAAATAATGTAGAAGGGTAAACATCTCAAAGATGGTAAACATTTGACATACAGTCTGAAAATGGGTCACTAGGAAGGAGCCGTAGATAAACACGAGTGTTCACCAGCAGCAAGACAGCAGAAACGCCTGCCCTTCTGGTAGTCACTACCGAGCTAACCAGTGTGCAGGCTGCTCACAGGCACCATCTTCTTTGAGCGGGGAGGAAGACGAGAAGGCCCGAGGAAGAGAGGGAGGTGGTTGTATGTGAATTGGAGCAGAGGGTTGCAGGCAGGCTAGGGGAAAGGGAAGACGGTGATCCATAAAGAGCCGAGTCGTAGGTGATTTCTTAATCATAAAAGGGGTGCTGTACTTGTGATGCCATAGGGAGTTCTGGAATTACACCAGGTTCCAGGTGCTTCAGTGAGATCTTTATTCAGTGGCCTGTTCCCACAGCCTGTGTGGGTCACTCTCCATTCCCAGCTGGCACAAAGCTGCTCAGGAATACAGCTCCTTCCACCGCCGCAGGCACTGCCGGCTTTGTAGCTACACAGAGAGGGGGTTGGTCGTTTTGCACCATCTGTGTGGAGCAACGGGGCTGGAGAGGAATGGATAGCACAGCTTGTTATCTCCTCCCTTCTGTTCTCAGTCTGTTTAAATTCTCAAGGGGATCTAAAATTCCAGAAATAGCGTTATTAACGCCTGTAACAAAGATAGACTATCTTGTCAGCTTTGCTCTTTGGTCTGCTTCTGTACTATTCTAATTAGAACGAATAAGCCAAAACCTGAGACTGGAACCTGGGCAACCATGTCACTCTTTAATGAGCTGAAACTGTTTCAGATACTGTATCACCAGCAAAACTTCAGCCTTAATACATGAGTATTGCCTCAAAATGTTCTTCCAGCTGCTGCCAAAGGCTTATTCTGTATTCAGTGAGGTCCACAGTGCTTGGCTGTTTTTTTTGATAAATTTCAATCCTCACTTTTTTGTGGCTTATGCAGTACTGCTGGTACCACCTGTGTCCGTAGTCCAAAACAGTCATATAGCTTGTCTATAGTATGTCTTTTGTTTAAAATGTTTGTTTTTCATGAATCTTATATGTAAAAAAATCATAGAATCACAGAATCATAGAATGGTTTGGGTTAGAAGGGACCTTAAAGACCATCTAGTTCCAACCCCCCTGCCATGGGCAGGGACACCTTCCACTAGACCAGGTTGCTCAAAGCCTCATCCAGCCTGGCCTTGAACACTTCCAGGGATGGGGCATCCACAGCTTCCCTGGGCAACCTGTTCCAGTGCCTCACCACCCTCTCCATGAAGAATTTCTTTCTGATATCCAATCTAAACCTCCCCACTTTCCATTTAAACCCATTGCCCCTTGTCCTGTCACTACAGGCCCTTGTAAAAAGTCCCCCCCAGCTTCCTTGGAGCCCCTTCAGGTACTGGAAGGTGCTATAATGTCTCCCCGGAGCCTTCTCTTCTCCAGGCTGAACAAGCCCAACTCTCTCAGCCTGTCCCCATAGCAGAGGTGCTCCAGCCCTCTGAGCATCTTTGTGGCCTCCTCCGGACTCGCTCCAACCGGTCTATATCCTTCAGATGTTGGGGGTTTCTAAACATTCAGGAATTATTAAAAGGAAAATAAATGGGAAAATGTAAATGATTCACAATTAATTTATCCTTTCTTTGTCTTCCAGTCTTGACAACAAAATTAGGTAACGTATATCCATTGTAGCACTTTGAGGTTCTTGCTCCGGTATGCGAGGAATGTTTCCCTTAGAAGTAACTGTTTTTATTAGAATGGCAAAGGAGATAAAAATGATGGATTTTAAGCGATTAATTTTATAAAATTTGCTTCAAATTCAGTATTTAATTTGATAATATTCTCTAAAGACATCTAAGTGTCTTTTCCCTCAGAATAATGTATTGTTCAAATGTTAGAAGTTCCGTTTTGGAGACATTGATGAAGTAAGCCTCATAATTCAACTCGCTAGTTACAATAATACCAACCAGGAATTGATGCTGTGCTTCCTAAGCTTCTACCACTGTAAATCCATGCAAGAAGAAATAGCAGTGCTTTGCCTCCCAGGGTCAGGATGTAGGTGTTTTTACAATATTAGTCACAGACCTTATTGCATATCAAACTGTTACTGCTGTGTTTTGAGATGTCGATGCCACCACATCTTTCAGACATGCTGGTTTGTGTGTGTATAATGGATTGTTTCTTCAAGAGCATGGCTTCTACACTCCACTACAATGCTAACAGCAATAAGGAGGAAGAAAAAATTATCTGCTGCCTTTATACAAATGTTCTCAGCTAAAAATGTATCCGTAAAGCTTATTTCTTTTTTCAAAAAAGCCATTTTCAGATAGTTGAAGGAATCTGAGTAACTGGGCTATAGTCAGGCTTGTGTAGCAAGCACAGCTGGACTCCAGACACTGACTCATTCTCCAATTACCACTACCCAGCATTTTTTCTAACAGGCTCTCTACTGCCAATAAATCTTCCAGCTTCCCATAATATACTGTCAGGCTGAGGTCATGTCAATGTAGACATAAAAACCAAATCGAGGTCCACGCCCATAAGGAGGAAAATAAGGCAAGAAATTTGGAACTAACTAGCACCAATAAAAGCAAAAAAAAGACCCAACTGAGAAGCATACAGACCATTTTACAACTTCTTTGTACAGAACACAGTGGAAATACACTGCATTTGTGTCTACCAGGCTGCCCTAAGTCTTCCGTATGTCTGTCGCAAGTAGGAGAGGAAAGCAATTTGTACTTAAGAAAGGCTGCCCTTAGTTAAAAGCCACAAGACAACAAAATTTGACTTTGTAAGATGTTATAGCCAAACTACAGGGAAAAAAATCCCCAAACCCTACATTTTGGTAAATATAAGAAAATAAGCAGTGGTCCCTACTGGCTCCAGTCTTGCTGCCGTGTGTGAATTAATAACAATTGATCTGAAGGACCGTTTGCAACATCTTGCTGCAAATTTCAGATCTGTAATATGTTCCACGTTCTTGTGACCACAGCATGTGGGCTTTACTGAGCTTTGGCACAACCACATCTCCCTTCTACTTGGAGTTTACTCCAGAAAACTTGGATTTGAGTTTAACTGAAAGATCCTAATCCTCGTCCGGGTATCTTAGACCAATTTTAGTTGTACGGATCCGTGCACCGAATGAAAGTCTATGGCCTGTTGTATGTAGGCAATTTAAGTATATTTCATTCTGGCTCTAAAATTTATTAAAAAACAAAGCAGAAAAAGTATACCAGAAAGCATATTTTAATTGTGTGACCAGTCTCTTTCTGTAGGCCACCACCAAGCACCTTACAGTCACCATCAGCAGACCACAGTTTGAAATGGACAATTGTCACTGATGGAAATGGTCTGTCAGTCACAAAAAAAACCCAAAAACCAGAAATTGTACTGTTGAATTTCCAGAGCTATCTCATTTTCCAAGGAGTTTTTGCAGGTATCTAAAGATTCTAGCCAACTGACTTTTTCATCCTTCACAGCATGGGAAGGACCATATCCCAAAGTAAAAAATGTGGCTGACAAAATGTGGCTAGTAGAAAGTCCCAACAGCACAACTAAATTGATATAAAAATTGGGTTGGTTTTGCAAAAATCTCAGCCAGGCATTTTTTTTCAGTCTTTTGGAGGTTCAAAATTGTCAGGGAGAATGAGCTTCTGACATTTTCTTTGGCTGCTACTGAAAACTCGTCTATATTCAGGCTATTACACTTGAACTTTGAAAAGTCTGTCATAGCAACCTTACAAAAAAAGTTAATGAGTCCAATTTTAGCTTACTGGGGAAGACTGGTAAGTGAATGCAGGCATTTTCACACCAGGCTTGGAGGAAAATGCTTAATAAAACCCATGGAAGTAGAACACTGAAGAAGGGTAAATGAAATGGGCATTACGCTGGTCTTCTGCCTCCAAAACTGATAATCTGTAAGAGCATTTGTAATTATCTAAAATGTCATTACCTCCCCTCTGCTCCTGTTTATAGACCTCATCACCAAATTTTCAGAAAAACCCTTTTTCTGATGTTTTCCCTTGAATTTCAGTAGTGAGGAGACTGCACCAGGAGATGCAGCTCAGCCACTGTGACCTACTTGGCCTGTGCCTGCATCTGGGGGGGCAGAGGGCTGGGAGGTGGGATCTCTGCCCCTCTTGCTGGGACAGTCAGGACTCCTTGGATGGCAAGGCTGAGATGGAGCCAGAATGCGGAACTGCTGAATGGGGAGGGCCTGGAGATGCCGAACAAGCGGGTTAGGAAGTGTGATGCTGGAGAAAAGAAGTGCGGGAAGAAATGGGGGTGGCTGTGGGGCTGTGAGTGAGGGAGAGATGTGAGCTGTGGTGGCATTATCCCAGGATACCAGGCTGGGGGGGGATGGGGATACTACTATTACCCCTACTACTGAATTACTGCTACGTACGAGTGAGGGATGCCCACAGATTTGGAGCTGGGGAATCTGTGCAGGCAGTAACACAAGTGCTGCCTATGCGGGAGACAGAGACAGGGAAGGCAGTACTGGGAGGGCTGGGAAAAATGAGCATTGCTAGTTCCTGGGATGCAGAAACTGTTGGAGTGGACTTGGTATGTTGTAAGTGAAGCAGGAGGGCAGAGAGGAGGCAGGAGGTAGGGATGGCTGGGTAACCAGCATAATGCTGAGGAACCCTGGGGCTGACCTTCCCCTGTGAGACTGCCTGTTCTGTACTCCCCTCCTACAGCTCTGGCTTTCTCAGTGCCCTGTGAAGGGTGTGCAGGCTGCTCTGGGCACACAAAGCAAAAGTGAGATGTCTCCAGGCCTGTAAATCACAGAATCATACAATGGTTTGGGCTGGAAGGGACCTTAAAGACCATCTAGTTCCAACCCCCCTGCCATGGGCAGGGACACCTTCCACTAGACCAGGTTGCTCAGAGCCTCATCCAGCCTGGCCTTGACCACTTCCAGGGATGGGGCATCCACAGCTTCTCTGGGCAACCTGTTCCAGTGCCTCACCACCCTCTCCGTGAAGAACTTCTTCCTGATATCCAATCTAAATCTCCCTTTATAATAAAGGAAGGCAGAGAAATTCTTGCACTTCAAGTGAAAGCATGGAAAACTGCTTCCCTGAGTCCCTGTGTTTTTTTTACCTTGTTAAAAGATGCTTTATTCCTGAGGAAAAGAATTATTTACCTTAATCTGTAGTGATCTTTTGGCCATGTAAGTTTGTTTGTCCTCAGGCAGGAGAAAGGCTGTGTTCAATAGAGAGCCAGCACAGGTAGCAAAGAAAAGGCAGAAATTTTCCTTAATAAAACACCAAGCAAATCTGTTGGAATACAACCAAGAGTTCAAACCAGAGCACACAAACTAAGAGAGCTCTTTGTGACCCCTCAGCTGTGCACTTAGAAAAAAATGTCCTGTGTTGCTTTGAGAATCCCAGTCTTCAGAACTGTCAGAAACATCTCTGAAGGAGCAGTCGATTGCCAACTACAGCAGCTCTAGCATACGTGAATTCTCTGTTACTGTAAAACAAGACTTGGCTGGCCCTCTGAAATGGAAAATTCAGTATTTTTGATGAGCAAGTGACCGTTTTGCTGCAGCTAAACTCCACTCATTCTGGTTTAGTTCCCTGCCCTCTAGAATCTGCCTGTAGGTGCCCATCGCTTGGTAGCTTTCCTCGCAAGGTGAAGGCGGATGAGCATGGGCACCCTGCACTGTGCAGTTGACGGAGTAATCCAGAGAGTATTCGGGCTGCCAGAGAACAGCAAGAAGTGCAAAGAGAAACGCAAACAGTGATTTTTAGCTGTTGTTATAACTGTGATACCTGCCTGAGCAATCTTTGCTTTGTTCTACTTTCAAAGTCCACTTTTGCCTGAAGTCTGGACTAGAAGACCTTGGAAGAACTTTCTTCCACAGCACGGAGTATCAAGTTATTGCAGAGCTCCTCATATTCAGCATAAATCAGTGTGGCACTCAACAGCCCCACATGTACTCAGCCTCGATATGTAGTTACGTATCTGCCATCATTTGTACCCGTATTTAACTGTAGTCAGTTCGTGGAGAAGGCAAAACTGCAGGCACTGCTGTGTGTAATACCATGCTGACATGCACGTAAGCAATGGGTCCATAAAAGCTAAATATATATTTATAAAGAGAAATATATGTTTATGGATTATAAAGAGAATACAGTCACTTTTAAAAGGACTTTTTACAAGGGCCTGTAGTGACAGGACAAGGGGTAACGGGTTTAAATTGAAAGTGGGGAGGTTTAGGTTGGATATCAGGAAGAAGTTCTTCACAGAGAGGGTGGTGAGGCACTGGAACAGGTTGCCCAGAGAAGCTGTGGATGCCCCATCCCTGGAAGTGTTCAAGGCCAGGCTGGATGAGGCTTTGAGCAACCTGGTCTAGTGGAAGGTGTCCCTGCCCATGGCAGGGGGGTTGTATCTGGATGGTCTTTAAGGTCCCTGCCAACCCAAACCATTCTGTGACTCCATGATTCTATGATAAAAGTATTTGGGACACAATATGCTAGAATTAATTGCTGATGGGTTGTTCTGTGATGTGTCAATATCACCTCAAATATGACAGTAAGGTGTAGCAGCTAGATTCGTTTAGACTCACTGTGATCTGCTCTTGTCACTTAACTGTTACCAGATGTGTTATGCAAATGTTAGGTCTTCAGTGTATCTAATAACCTCGTGGTTTTGCAAGCAGTATGTGAATAATAGCTGTGAAACCAATATACTTGGTTTCCTGCTTGAGAGTGTAAACATAGTAACATCTTCTACTTAATACAGCTATGCGGCAGGCAATTTTAACAGTTATTTTCATAGAATCACAGAACGGTTTGGGTTGGAAGGGACCTTAAAGACCATCTAGTTCCAACCCCCCTGCCATGGGCAGGGACACCTTCCACTAGACCAGGTTGCTCAAAGCCTCATCCAGCCTGGCCTTGAAGACATCCAGGGATGGGGCATCCACAGCTTCTCTGGGCAACCTGTTCCAGTGCCTCACCACCCTCTCCGTGAAGAACTTCTTCCTGATACCCAATCTAAACCTCCCCACTTTCAATTTAAACCCATTACCCCTTGTCCTGTCACTACAGGCCCTTGTAAGAAGTCCCCCCCAGCTTCCTTGTAGGCCCATTTTAAACTTATCAGGATGAGCCTCGGCTACTGAATTTTGTTATGCAAAGGAACCATGTAGTTTTCCAAACAATAATGTGTGTACCATGTTTCTACATGTCCATGTAGATAATCTGAAGAAAATTTGCCAATACACTAGAAGTTGCTCTAGCTCTGCAGTGTGAAAATGCACCAACAGTTTTGTCTGAATTTTAAGGAGCATTACAGTAGGAACTGATGTCTGCAGTGCTGGAGGATGGGGCTGGGCTTTTACATGCTGATGCTGCATTATGCTTCCAGTGAAAGCAATGCATCTTGAGACAAGACTTAATGGGGAGAGGGGCCTTTATTTGAGCTTTTCACTGTCACTTTTCCAAAAAATAGTTGGTGATGCATCTTTAGGGCAATTTCTACAAAGCCTTGGCCAAAGGAAAGGTTAGAGCCAGAAACAAGTAATATGAAGACAAAATATTGACAAAAAGTGTTATATTTCATTTCCAGTCGAAAGGTGGCTCAAGAATTAGCTAGTATGTTAATTTTCTTAATCTTCTTAATCTTGTATGTCTTGCTCAGGCAACTTCCACTTAATTTGGAATTTTGCTTGCGTAAGGAATGTAGGAGTTAGCTCGCACTCCTTACGCTGGTGTTAATTCATAACACTGAACAGCACGTAGTATTTCATCCAAGGGAGACTTTTTTCCCCAAATTTGCA
This sequence comes from Eurypyga helias, assembly GCF_000690775.1. Classification (NCBI taxonomy): domain Eukaryota; kingdom Metazoa; phylum Chordata; class Aves; order Eurypygiformes; family Eurypygidae; genus Eurypyga; species Eurypyga helias. The sequence continues at coordinate 4,367 of NW_010231817.1, read as the reverse complement.
AAAATGCTTAAGTTTTCACTCCTGTGGATCCCCTGCTTTTAAATAAAACACCCACAAACCCCAAACCTACCAAACAAAACATCCCCAAAACAGACATGAGGTAAAGAAATGGAAAATCAGTCAGCTACCCAGGCATCTAAATTTAGGCAGGCTGGATGTCCTGTTGAAGACCTACCTCCTTCCAAGTATTCCACGGGAGATGATTCCCTTTAAAAGAAGAACTTAAAAGGTAGGTGCTGGTTTAGTGGCTGAATTAGGGAAACCAGATTCCCCCATAGTGTTCATTTTGGGGCGGGGTCGCTTGTAACCCTGGAAGTGCTCTGGGTAAGCCCAGCACAGGGAGTTGTTAGCAACTGAAAGGCAGCTGCCCACTTACGATCAGGTCAGAGTTTTGCAGACTGTTTTACGCAGCAACCCGGGGTTTGAAAACTCAGTGTGTGTCAGCAGTGAACACGACATTTTTTCATGATCAAGTCATAGGTTTAAAACGGGAAATCTGCCTGGCCAAGCCTGTGTTATTCAATAGCCCTAAGTAAACACCAAAGAGGCCGGAAAAAATCCTTAAACTGCAGTGGGTTTCTTTGAGTGCAGACAGAATAAGATTTTGGAATTTTCAGACAATTAGAGATTCTCCTTATTAGCAAAATATTTCTAACCTTTTCTGCATTATTCTGAATCCTGACAATTAATTCTTCATATGATTAAAAAAAAAGAGATAAAAGTCCTACACAGCTACGACTAGCTTATATGTTTGACAGCAATACTCCTGAGGTTAAGGAAACCCTACAGTTACCTACAGGTTATGTGATAAGAAAGGATCCTCTTCTTTACTGCTATGCAGGTTGAAATCGGATTAATCTCAAAAGAGTATGATACATAGAATCATAGAATCACAGAACAGTTTGGGTTGTAAGGGACCTTAAAGACCATCTAGTTCCAACCCCCCTGCCATGGGCAGGGACACCTTCCACTAGACCAGGTTGCTCAAAGCCTCATCCAGCCTGGCCTTGAAGACTTCCAGGGATGGGGCATCCACAGCTTCTCTGGGCAACCTGTTCCAGTGCCTCACCACCCTCTCCGGGAAGAACTTCTTCCTGATATCTAATCTTAATCTCCCCACTTTCAGTTTAAACCCATTACCCCTTGTCCTGTCACTACAGGCCCTTGTAAAAAGTCCCCCCCAGCTTCCTTGTAGCCCCTTCAGGTACTGGAAGGCTGCAATAAGGTCTCCCTGGAGCCTTCTCTTCTTCAAGCTGAACAAGCCCAATGCCTGCAGCAAATGTTAATTGTTATATGTAACAAATGCATTTTCTTCTTGTAAACTAGTTTTATGGTAATCATTTCCAAGCAAAGAAAATGCCAGCATCTACACAGACAGCCAGACTGAAAGCCTTCTCTGCGTGTCTCAGAAGCTCACAATTTAAATATGGGAAAGATAGACATGAGACTACGAAGAAGGAGGAGATCCTGGTGCAGCAGGATACACTAAGTCTACAAACGAATTCTACTTTTCTTAGTCCTCGATATTCAACTCTTGCCCGATCCGTTCGGAGATGACGGCGCAGTGGCTGAGCTCAGGCTCTATTTACGCTGATGGGCCAGGATGTTTGTGTTAACTGGCTGCTTGCTGCCACCCCACGCACAAACGAGGCTGAGTTCTGTTTTTCTTTCCCACGGTAGAAATGTGAGTCTCTCTTTCTCTTTCCTTTACCCAAGCTCTAATTTCTCAAATCTGTGAGTACTTCTCACCTTCGGTGCTCAACCTCTCTGTGCTGGGTTCAGTCAGGAAGGAGTTAACTCTTTACTGTGGCTGTTAGGAAGCTGTGTTCCCGGATGCTCTAACATGGGTCGAACACACAGAAGTTATCAGAGGAAGGATGACAAGAGTCAAGAAAACCAGATAAAAAGAAAAAGCCCAAAGCCCAGCATGGCATTCAAAATTATTAAAAGCACATGGAACACCTTGTAATGAAGCACAAGACTGTCCTCCTTTTGGAGGAGCCTGGCAGAGGGACAGGGCAGGTCTTTCCTTGATATGTAGCCTGAAAAATGATGCTACGGGATTGAGAATATGATATAAAACAGAACAAGGGTGCAGTGAGCGTATTCGCTACAGCAGCCTAAACAAACTGAAGAAGATGCATGCAGTCAGAGGCAGAGGTGGATGGCAGACCTACCTGTCAGGATGAATTTAGGAAGATTGTGAGGATGCATCTAGATTTCCACTGCCTGAGTAACGGAGTCTTGGACAGGGGTCTTGGGGAATAAACCCAGGATCTGAAAGCCCTCTATGAGTGGAGACAGAAAGATTTCAGGTGTCACGAGGGATGTGACCATTGTCACTCTACGCTTAAATAAATTAACACTGACAGACTGAGAGGGTATTTGGCTAAAACTGCTCCCTGAACCTCTCTTCAGTGCAGGGCTCATGCTGTACTCATATCGGAGCCTGCAGGAATTTAAAGGCCAGCTCAGAACATTTACCCCACTATTTATAGTAAGTTCAGAGGTCTCTGTGCATCATGGTCAGAAAAACAAATCTCAGTATAACCTGGATGGCAAAAATTTAAAGAAGTAATAAGAAGCATGGAGCAGAGAACTGCAAAACAGACATAGAAAGGGGACCTGGGCTAGCAATGACAGAAATACACTGCAAGAGAAGTGTAAACCTGTCAAGACTTCTGAAAAAGCCAGATCAGTAAAGGAATTGAGTTAAATGATGGGAAAAATATACATAAATAAGTATTTAAGTAAATAATTTAAAAAACCAAGAATATTTTTTAAGAGGAAAAAACCTCAAGAAGTCAAGTTATGAATACAGTATATAAAGACTGAGCTACACGATAATTCAATCAGACTGATGATACATGCAGTAAATAAGATTGTGGGTACATTAACATTAAGAGCTGAAAGGAAGCTGGAAGCAGAGAAGGACATTTTATGTAAACTGCTGCCATCCAGGGTTCCAGACATCCCAGAGATGAGGATGAATGGGGCAGCTTGAAGAGACACTAGATACTGGTATCACCATGTTTACTCTCCTATTAGCAGTGGTAGTCATGCAAATAGAGAACTGGGCCCTGACGGATTAGCACCGGGCACTCTGCTAGATAGTGTATCAAAAGTGGGAGCAGAAACTGCAATGACATGTATTTCATGCAAGTAAGAGATTTGTTTTTTGTTAATTAGGTAGTGGAACAGGTTGGGGTGTGATGGATTGGACTGTGGATCGGGATGATGAGGACAGTTTGACAGCTGACCATATGGATGTTGTTACAAAACATTTGTGAGGTGGGTTGTTGCGACGTCAACGATTCTGTTAAAAAAGTACTTTAAAAATCAGTCCCTCCTGGTAATGTTACTGAGGAGGTGATGAAAATATACCTGGAAAAAAGTAACCCAAATACTAGTGAAACTCTCTATAGGTTTCAATAAATACTTCAGTCACCAAGTCTGGATATGAAATTGCTTGGGAGTTTTGAAATGGTTTGGGGAGTTTTCCACCAAGACAATAGTTTTTAGATTCTTTGTGTGTTTTCTTTTCCCAAGAAAAGGATTTTTGTGTGAACAGGCTGCCAAACCTCTTGTAAGGTTTTGCATTGTAAGATTTATTTGAGTCCAGTAATACAGATGCTAATCTTGCTTCTTCATTTCTGCTGAAGTAATCATACCACTTTTTGCAACGATGCTAGTGCTAATGGTTAATTGAAATTAAAAAAAGAAACACATTAGGTCTTCATTTCAGACAATTTAGGGATCATTACTCAGCATTAGAGAAAAAAGCCCAAAAAAGGCAGAAGTAGCCATAACTGTGGACCTGTAGAAATTCAGAAGGACACAGTTCAATGGAAGAAATGGTGATGGACAGCAAACTGCACACCATGGCTTCTAAATGTGGTACTGCTTATATGCCAAACCCCAGAACGTTAATTGGAATGAAATTAAAAGGAGAAACACTGCTGGTTTCTGCAGAGTGCTCCTCAGCATCGTCACACTTCTGCTCCGGTCTAGGCTGGGTAGAACACTCTGAGCAAATGTCCGAGCTCTTACCTTACTCGTTGACCTACTCTGGAAGGTGCACTGACAGTCTCAGTAAGATCCCTTGGACATTAACACACTGCTCAGACAAAGCCAAAAGCTCTGCCTTCTTGCAACTACTAGGTGTTTTTTAGCAGATTCACTCCTGCTCCTGAGCAAGCTGTGTAGAAGCCAGGTGGAGAAGGGAAGAGACTGTGAAGGTATGAGCACTGGCTATTTGAAGAAAGTTGCTTTGGGTTAAAGTTGGTATTCATATATGAAGTTAATGCTCCGGTAAGACAGAACAGTAGAATTATCTGCACTTTACAGGAAAGGAACGATGACGTGAG
>NW_010231816.1:51304-51513 GCF_000690775.1 Eurypyga helias | reverse complement strand
CCTCGCACCCCCTGAGCCGCTCAAACCACATGCGAGTTCTCCACCTGCCCCAAGCCACGTGGAGCGAGGAAAGAGCCAGCCCGGGCATCCCTGCGGCCCTGACACCAGGCCAGACCCCGTGTTGCAAAACCGGAGACGGTTCGTTTCAAAACATCCTCGCTCGGCCCCACCGGCCACCTGCCCCGCTCCCCCCAAATTGCAGCTGCACT
>NW_010231816.1:21330-50839 GCF_000690775.1 Eurypyga helias | reverse complement strand
CATCTGCCAAAGCGAGACCCGCTGGGTGCTGCTCCCAGCCGGGCTGTGCGATGCCCCCAGCGCACCACCCACAGTCCTGCCCGAAAATCGTGGCTCCCCATCTGAAGCGAGACCTTAGTTCATGCATCTTTGCTGCTTTCTTCCTGGCAAAGTTTGGGGGAACAGGATGGGGACCCCCAAAGGCTGCCTGGACCAGCGGGGCTCAGCCAAGGTGTTTGACTACGGCAAACAGCCCTGGTGTACTCTGATGCCACCACGATGTGACACTTACAGGTTCCTGCTCCGTTTCTTGTGGGAGGCCTCGTCCCCTTCGTCACAGCTGCATTCGGGGTCGGCGCCACTCAGCTTGGGGGGAACAGAAAAAGAGTGTTTGCATCAGCATGCCAGTGCATGGCCACAGTGCCACTCCAAGTGTCACCAACCAGCACTGCCAGCATCCCCCATGGTCCCCACACCCACACAGCCCAGAGCTGGCTGCAGCAATGCAATGGGTAAGGTCCTCCCCGCTCTGGCATGGGAATCTGTGTTCCCCCGGCCATCCTGTGCCACCTCCAGCCTGTGGTGTTCCTGGAGCATCTAAGGAGACATGGCAGCTGGTGGCCCAGGTACCCCTCCAGGTTCAAGATGCTGACAGGGGAGGACACCCGCATCCCCAGCCCTGATGCTTCTGCTCCTGCTGTTTTGAGTGGGCACAGGGACACCCACCACCACCACCCCCCCAGCCCGCAGAGCACCTTGTCTCCTCAGACCCAGGCTGGGCACCCAAAATCATTCAGGGGTCCCCCCAGCAGTCCACACGGAGGAAAAATCTGAGCAGTTTTGAATCATATCATGGCAGCTTTCAAGCCCAAGGAGCACCCAAAGGGCTCCACTCCCTGACTCCACTCCCCAGGGCAGCCTGGGCAAACAGAGGGGACCCCGGATGCACTGCGAGCTCAGGTCAGCACCAGCACAGCCTCAGAGTCATGAAGCCTGGGGCCAGGCATGGGAATCTCTGGGACCACCAGAGCTCAGGAGCTTTAGGAATTCATGCCTTACTGAGCGAGACTGGAAGATGCTTGCGTCCAGCTTGACCCCACACCCGAGCCCAGCCCCACACTGCTGGGGCTGCAGGGTGCTTTCCAGGATCGCCGCCCCGCGGCCATGCCGTGGGAACCCGCTGTGCAGCTCCACAGCCCCGGGCTCGAGGCTTTTGACACTTCCTTCCATTCTGCGCCCGGGTTTCCGGAGTTTATCGGCCCCAAACAATGCAGCCCTTGCAAAGCACCTTCCCCAAGCAGATAGGGCCCCAGCAGGCAGGCTGGCCGGGGCGACACGCAGCCGGAGCATGTTTCCTGACATTGTCCAGAGAGGCTCCACCGCGCTCAGGGACAAAGGCAGCAGCTGAGCTCACCCAAGGAGTCACAGCGCTCCCGGCCACAATATGCTCTTAAAACAACTACCTCCCAACCCCAACCATGGGAAGGAGGGGAGGCACGCTGGGCACGACAGCGTTAAAAGGGCCAGCAAATGAGCCCCTCTGCAACGCTCCCAGAGGGGGAATAAAAAACTGACACCTTGATGGATGCGCTGGACCTGCTGCCGAGGCCACTGGGTGCAGGTACTGCCGGTGCTCGGCAGCTTGGTGCTGCCGCTGGAGGGGATCCAGGGGGGAATTGTACATCAGTGTCCTGCTCCAGAGACCTCGGAGGGTTTCATCTGACTAGTCAAAAGGCACAGCTTGACAGAAGTCCCTCCGAAGTGTAGGCAGGGGGGTGGCAGTACCCCAAAACCCTGTGCAGGCTGTGGGCCAGCACCGTGTCCAGCTCCTCTGCCGGCTGCGGCTCCCAGGCAGTCTTGGCCTCTCCGCAGGCTCCCAGAGAGGCAGGGCAGTGGGAGCAGGCAGGCAGTACCCAGGAGGGCATATGGGCAGGGGGTTAAGGCACTCTCCAGACAGAGCCAGACAGAGCTGCTGTAGGGCTGGAAGTGGGAGCACCAGAAGTTCCAGTAGCCACGCTGCCCTCACCACTGGCACAGGCTGCCCCTCTCCCTGCTCCAGAAAAACCCCGTCTCATCAGCACCAGAGCAATTTAATCCAGGAGGAGCTCAGCTTCCCCCCCACTGAAAAACATCCACTTAGATCAGCCCAGAAGGTGCATCTGGGGGCTCCCTGGGGCAGGAGCGGGGTGTGCTGCTCAGGTCTCCCCCCAGCAGCAAGCATCCAGCCCGCACAGTGTCAGCCAGCGCTGAAGCAGGCTCTGGCCGCAGAGCTGTGTGCTCCCAGGCTGCACACACAGTGGCACTGTGAAACCTCTTTCCAGGAGCCTTGTCACTGGCAGCCTTAACGGGACACTCACCAGACACGGACACTGCCACCAGCTCCACTGCACCTGCGCCAGGCAGTGCAGGTGTCCCTGTCACAAAGGGGTCCCTTCTTGGTAGGATCTGGGTCTGAATGCCCCAGCCCAGAGTTGCTGGCATAAGCATTCAAGGGAGTTTGGGGTACCCTTTTGAACAACAGTCCCATCTGACCAGCCTATTGGACCTGTAAGAGGTCTCACCAGGTGGCTGGGGACTCTGAGCCCAAAAAGGGCTCCAGAGACAGCATCAGAGGCAGCTTTTGAAGCAGCATGAGCCTGAAAGGGAGAGGGTTAACCCCATCATGGGTTTAACCCCATCATGCTGCAGTGCTTGGTGGCATGCAGGGCTCTGTGCCAGCCTCCCCAGCCAAGGAGCCAGCCACCATGGAGCAGCAGACAGTGTGGTCCTGCACTCTGCAAGGTGGTCCTGAGCAGCACAACACGGTCCTTAGCCATGTAACGTGGTCCTGAGTGGCACAACACAATCCTGAGCAGCGCAATGCGGTCCTGAGCCAAGCAATGCAGCCCTGAGCAGAGCCGTACCCACAGCTGCTGGCAGAGAACAAGAGGGCACAGCATGGTCAGGCAGAGCAGGGTGCTTGGCCGGCACCGCAGGATGGCAGGCAGCCACCCTCAGCTTCACCTCAGGTGAAGCTTCCACCCTCAGCTTCAGAGTGGGGCAAGCAGCACCTCCCACACAGAGTCTCTGCAGTGGCACATTGTTTCCTGTAAATATTTCTTATGCAAAAGTACAGCCAAGGCAAGCTGTACTCCAGGGGGACACGGCAAGCACCCCAGATTACTGGGCCCATGAGCATGGGCCAGCCAGAGAGAGCTCCTCTGCCACTCCTCCTCCTTTCTGCGTGTCGGGGTCAGAAATCACTGCTGACCTCAGACTTTTCCCAAGAGGGGCCATCTGCAAGTGTCAAAGCCCTACATGAGGCTGGGGCAGAAAGCTACCCCACTCCCATCAGCTCCAAGCACACCAGGGACTCATTGTCACTGAAGACCTCTGGAGCCTGGCTTTTCCCTGCCCCCACCACTGCAGGCATCGCTTGGCAAGCGCAGACACCCAGGTGCACCTCTCCCCCCACTGGCCTCAGTTCTCCAAGACATGGGAGCCCGTAGGACCTGGACACACTGGTGGGAGATGCCCACTGACAGCAGCAGCACACTGGCTCTGGGTGACATCCCTGATTGCTAAGCATCTCCCAGAGCTGACTACGAGCGGCAGGGACTTTCCTCGACACTCAGATGCCAGCTTTGTCGTGGCCAGTGAGAGAGGGGCCATATGCTGGGACACCTCCACCCCAGGAGCTCCCCCATCCCCACGGCCCAGCAGGAGCCAGCCACCCCGCAGAGCCAGCACCGGCTCACGTACCTTCCTGTGGCCCGAAAACAGCAGGGTGAGCTGGTGGATGGAGCCGCCGTTTTTGGCGAGCTCTTTCTTGAGGGTCCTGGGGGAGGGCAGGGCCCAGTGGCCCTTGGTGCCCTGGCTGTCCGAGCAGTTGAGGGTGGTGTCGGAGGTGAAGCAGTGGCTCTTGGCCTCCTGCAGCAGGCTGCCCTCGCTGTGGGTCCGGCGCCGCAGGGAGCTCTGCACGCTCAGCGTGTAGACAGGCTGACAGCCCGATGTCTCGATCATGCTGCTGCGCTTCGCCTCGTTCCTCTCCAAGTAGTGCTCATCGCTGTCCTCCTCCTCCTCATCCTCTTCCTCATCTTCCTCCTCCTCATCCTCCTCCTCATCCTCGCCATCCGTGGTACCACCCGCTGTGCCCGCCGCACTCTGGCTGAAGGTGCTGTCAAGCCGCAGCTCAGGGATGACAAAGGCTGGCAGGGAGCTGGGCTGCTCCTCTCCCTTCTCAGTGGCCACCAGCTGCTTTTCTGCCAGGACAGGATCCTGGGTGGCCCCCAGAGCTTCCCGGGACTTGGCCGGAGATGGTGCCTCTGTGGCAGGAGGAGCATCACCTGCTGCCACCTTCCCATCCCCCGAGTGCATCTGCCCCAGCTTCTCAGCATCCGTCTCCAGCATCTGTCCAGAAGAGAAGATAAAGAAGGATGAAGGCAGAAGCACCCAAATCTCTTGCTGGCCACCTTCCTGGGGAGCCTCTCACCTAACACAAGGCTCGCCCCAATTCATACAGCCCTAACGGTGCTCCGGTGGGGTGGGACAGCATCGTCCCGAGGTGGTGGCAGATCGACTGCTGCTCCCACAGTATCCAATCCTGCTCCTGATCCCTGGATTACTGGGTTTCCCCACAGCGAGCTGGTCACTACAGGGCAGGAGTGGGATGGGTCCCCCCAGCTCCCACCTCCAGCACCCAGCAGCGCCGGCGGGTTGGGAGGAAACCAGGGCCGGTGGTGGGTGGCTCAGCTGGGCAGCACAGCCACGCAGATGGGCTTGGCTCCAGCAGCAGAGGCAGAGCCGGTAACATCATCCTTACCCCGATGGCTCCCCTGTCTCCCTGGGAGCTGCTGGGGGGGCTCAGCCCTGCAGAGATCTTCCCCGAGGTCAGCAGAGAAAACCAGCAGCTCTCGTCCGGCAGCTCCGGCCCCTCCTGCGCTGCGTTATTAAATGCAGAAGGGAAGTGCCAGGCTCTGCTCATCTGCAGATTGCCCAAGCGCAGCCCGGCCATGGCCACGAGCAGCTCAGCCTCCTGTGCGGGGCCCTGGCTGTGGGGCTCCCCAAGGCCACCCCACCGTGCCCTGCGCAGACGTGGCCTGCACAACCACAACCCCTCGACCAGCCCTTTTTGGGTTTTTAAGCCTTTGGGCTGTTTTTTGCCAGACCCCTCTGCAGCCAGGAAAGGCCTGAGCAAGCTCTGCCCTTTCAAAGGAAAAAAGCCTGGGGTAGCCCAAGGGAAAAAACCACCAAGATCTTTTAGTGAGCAGGGGGATCCTGCGATGAACACCCCCTCCCACCCCCAGCCAGAGCTGGGTTCCCTCTTCACTGTGATTTTCCCTCTGCACAGAGCCTGCCTGAGCCAAAGGGACAAAACCAGCTCAGCAGGGGAAAAGACCAAAGCAGAGGAAAATCCTTCCTCTGGGAAGCAATTCCCACCTATGCAGACCCTGTGGGGCTGGGACAGGGGTTATTATACCGGACCAGCCCCAGGTAACAAGTCACCCAGAAAAAATGTCACTGTACCCCCTGTTAAGATCCAAGCATTTTCACGAGCCCAATGGCAACCACCAAGCTGGAGTTAACAAAACCATCACCCCTGTATAAACTAGCTTGACTCCAGCTTCAAAACGAGCAGCGGCCCTGGGAATTAGCCCATCCAGCCTCACACCGCAGTGGGAAGAAAGGCAGCCACAGAGTGGATGGAGGCTGTATCCCCGCGGTGGTCCTGGCTGGTGACAGCAGACCCCCAGAGCTGGCCTCTGGGACAACCAATCTGCTGCTAAACACCTCCTCACCCTGCCGAGCTGGTGGACATGGATTATAACCTGCTACTGGATATTGCCAGGGAGCTGTATCCAGACGTCGGTCATCATTCCCAGGAAATACCCTGGAGCTGGTTAAGCCTCAGCTTCAGCACCATCCGTTCTGCACAGAGGGTATGGCGCAGATTTCGCGTGGCGCTCGGCAGCACCCACAGACACCCATCTGAGCTAACGGGTTCCAAAAGTGAGCCAGATTTCCAAAAAGACGCTTGAGTTCATCACCACAGTCAGCTGCCTGGGCAGCACCAGAGGAGCTCACGCATGTCCGCCTGCGCCTCGTCGGGTTTTATCATGCCCAAAGGCTCCCCTTTAAATCTACAAGCACGGAGAGGACCAGCTCTGTCCCCTTCCAGTCTGACTTGCCACAGGCAGCGATTCAGCATCACAAACTGCCCCAACTAAAAATCAGAGACCATCATGTCCCCATCCCCATCTGCAATATCTGCCCCATCCTCAAAACAGCTGGATTTGGTGGGAGGCACAAAGCGCATGTTCAGTTTACCCCGTCTTTGGGGCTGTTTCACTCCCCCCTCCCAATAATTTCTTGTAAAAATCAAATGTTTCCAGACTTGCCGTGCAAGGATGCTGTTTGCACCAGCGTGTGTTTTAACGATGCTGTTTATGCCTTATTTGTATTGCAATCACTGTCATCATTATTTCATGAAATAATTAGAGGAAAAACCCACGCAGCCCTCAATTCCCTCCCCTCAAAGCCCTCTCCCTTCCCAAGAGCTCCCTATCTGTCCAGTCCTTCTGCTTAATATTGCTGGTTGCCCGCATCAGATAAGGCTCTAGAAGGAAATGAACAGGCTCCTTTAAAATGAGAGACATTTGGGGATTAAATTAAATCCCTGCACTAATTCAATCAGAGACTCTGCTGTTCTTCAGTGTCACGGAGGATATGAGCAGGAGCCTCACCACTGAGCGAGGTTTCCATCTCGGGTTGGAAGCATCACCGGGGCTGTGAAATCCCATCCTGGCACAAGGGGAGACGGCTGAGCTCTGCTGAACAGCACCCGATGGGGAAGGGGAGATGGAAGGAAAGCGGCAGTAATGCCACCACGGCCACCCAACACGTCTGGTCGTGGCTGAAGGTAGCAGGGTTTCATCAGCATGAAGCCAAGGGCTGCCTGGCTGGACAAAGCTGATGTGGGCCAGCAAGGATGGGGATGTGACCGGTTTCCTTCTCAACATCATGGTGGCCAACGGGCTGCTGGAGGAGGCAGCAGATGGAGGCAGCGCTGACGCTGTCTGAGCAGGGAGGTGAAGGGGACATCTGTCCTTCCACCGCAAGGGTACATCCAAACCATCCCATGGTCTCACTGCAGCATGGGCCTCCCTCCCTTGGCCAGCTGCAGTAGATCAGAAGCCAGCCGCCAACATCTGGACCTCCCCATCCCTAACATCTTGGTCTTACTACTCTCAACATCTGGGTCTCCCTGCCCTCAACATCTGGGTGCCCCTGTTCTCAGAATCTGCATCTTCCCATCCTCAACATCTGGCTCTCCTTGTCCTCAGCATGTTGATCTTCCCACTCTCAACATCTGGGTTTTCCTGTCCCAAGCCATGGTGGCCTAGGGGCTTTACTACATCCTCCCTGGAGAACCTCACACATCACTCTTCCCACTTCTATCTCAGACTAAGTGGCCAAGGCAGCCATGTCCCACGAAGGGGAAGAGCTGCCTCCAAGCTCCAGGATGGCTATCAGGGGTACTTTTAGGGAAGGAGGATGATAGGTCTGAGATCAGAGCAACAGCAGTAGGGTCCGTAATATCAATTTCCCCATTCAACAAGCCTCAACACACCCAAAAAAAGCCAAACATTGCCCTGCCTGCTCCAGCATCCTCAGCCTCTGCACCTGTAATCCGCTGCCTGGACTTGCTGTGCCTTTGGGCATTACTCACCGACGCAAAAATTCTCTTGAAACCAAGATGGGGGAGAAGTACCAGGCATGCCCCCTCTTCAGCCTGCAATTCCATCAGTTTTTATCTAGCTGCTGCTAGCAACTAGAACCGTTCTCGTTTGCCAGCAGAGCATATTTCAGAGAACAGATGTGGGTTTGTCAGTGCAGCCTTGACTCCTCCAGCATTTCTTTAAATAATGTGCCCTTTCTGGTGGCCCACAGCCGGGACTTCCAGCTGGGAAAACACCAGCCCCAGAGACTGGACTGCTGTGAGCTGAAGCCTGCACTGGCCTTCCCCTGGTGCTGGCAGTTCTCCTGCTGCCAGAATTGTCATGATATGTGGCATTCCCTTAAATCCCCAGCTCCTGGGGGTCAGGGACTTTTTAGAGGCTTTCAGCTTATTTCAAAACCTCTGCTCCTCGCATTCATGGAGCTGCAGGGGCTCAAGTTACACCTGGACACAAGAAAATTTAAATTCAGCCTTTCCTAGCTCCTGATGCAGATGCTCGGGTTTCGCAATGCACATCTTTCTCTTGTGGTTCTACTGGGGAAAAAGAGGCTAAACACACCTTGGAGAATGGCCCCGCACCCAGGCAGCTCCTCAGCCAAACTCAGGGACTGGGAAAAGCAGGGAAGTCCCTGCAGGCTGTTGGACATGGAGATGAGCAGGAGAGCAAAGGACACGCTGCTCCAACTGCGTGCTCACCCCAAGAGGAGTTAAGGACCTCCCGAGATACTGCTGGAGGAGCTGCTCCCATGGGCTGACCCCAGATCAAGGCAGCCCCATCCTCCACGTATCCCATAGAGGAACCTCTCTGGCTCCTGCTGCCTTCAAATCTACCTTTGCTCTAAGGTGCTTCACCTGTCCCCCAAAGCATTTAACTCCATAGGAATGAGACCAAGTCCCTCTCCAGGGAGATTTCGGGGAGGACGCAGCCAGCTTTGCTACTGGCAGTAGATTCCCTGTGCGGAAGTAACATCCCTCCCTAGGTCAGATGGGATGCAGGGAAAACAGCACCTACATCACCAAGGGAACCGTGAGTATTTCCAAAGTAGTCTTTTCCTGAAGTGGAAGAAAAAACTTCCAATTTCAGTTCTTAGCATAGGACAAACTGTGCTCAGATCCATCAGATCAGAAACTTCTAACTGGCCCTGTGAAACTCTACCAAAACTGTTGATGATGAGCACCTCGAGACTTAAAAAGTGACCACTAAGAACATGGCTACAGGAAGCAGCTTCTAATACGCAGCAGAGGGCCGAGAGGAAGAAAACAGCCAGAAATGCAAAGCCGAACTACTGAAACGAGAACATTTTCATGGGAGTCGTGCTCATGAGGAGCATCCCCCAAGCAGCTCCACTCCTTGCCCTCCTTGAGCCGCAGCAGCTCTGTGGAGCTGGCCAGAGCCAAAGGCTTGTTCACAGCAGGATTTTCTACCCATTCCCAGCTTCATTACTGAATTGATGAATAATTGATACAGAGCAATTAGAGTAACAGCAAAAGCAAGTGCAGATGTATGAACCCAAACAGCAGGATCCAACAGTGTGCTGGGGCAGGGCAACGAGGGTGGATATATGACTCCAGTGGGACACATGTGGGGGCTGAGCATTCATACCCCAAAAAAACCACTGGGCTTTAAATGTCTCAGGGCCCTGGAAGGAGAAGTTCTCCCCTGCATGAGGGAATGATCCCGTGTCAGCAGCCTGCGTTAATCCCGTTACCCCATGACTGTCATCCCCAGCTGATACGCTCTGCGCACGGGGCCTGATGGGGCTATCGCCCAGCCCTGACGCTGCAGTGGCCACACTCTGCACCTCTCCCCAGAGCCACTCTGCTCCCTGAAACACCCCAGTAAACAGGAACCAAGGGTGACAGCCTTGCCCACAGCAGAGGACGTGCAGGAGGAGCCAGGTCTGCAGACGTAGTCCCCAGTGCCAGTAAACGGAGGGTTCCCAAAGGCTGTAAAAGTCCTGGGGCAGAAAGCCCACGCTGTCGGCACACTGCAATGCCAGCCCGCAGCCAGAGCCAGTCTGTGCAGATGGCACAGCCACACACGGTCCAAACTTGCAAGGGAACCTCAGAAAGTCCCTGTCGCTACAAACGTCCCTTCGCTCCCCCCGGATGCTCATTACCAACCCTTCAATCCCAGCCTGGCAGCAAATGAAGCTGGGCAGGAGCCACAGGTTCCCCAGGAGACAGCAGGGACCAGCCCAGTGCAGGGGGACCAGCGCAGGGAGTAGAGCAGATGCCTTTCATCTAAAAGGATATCATAGACTAGAATCACAGAATATTTTAGGTTGCAAAAGACCTTTAAGATCTCCAAGTCCAACCGTTAACCCAACACTGCTAATGCAGTGCTCCCGACGGTGCCGTGCTGCTCCCTCACCCTGCGGCCAGATCCTGCCCGGCGAAGGGTCCAGCCCCCAGGTTACAGTCTTTGAAAGCAAAACCTACCAAATGTGGGCTCGTGGTTGCATCCCAGCTGCACGGGCCGAGCAAGCAGCATCTCCCTCCGGCGGCCCCGGCCCCGACACGTGCCTGCCGCCGCAGCTCGGCAGATGCAGCGCAGAGCTTGGCTCTGCCTCTGCGCTTATCTCCCCCCCCCCCAGCCTCTCCCAGACACCGCACCCTCGTGGCCCTCGTGCTATTTACAGCTCTGCCAGCAATCCCTGGAGGTACCATTACCTGCTGATAAAAGTGGAAGATGGCTCTGCCGTGAGGAAGAGTGATGTATCACCCTGAAACCTGCCGCATTCGCTTTTTGCAGCTCCCCTTCTCCTGCCCGGTCCTGCCCCCGAGCGTCACCAAGCCGCAGACTGATTCTGGTGCTTCCTGCTAAATGAAACTGCTGCAGGTCCCCAGTTGGGTTTTTCCCAAACTAGTTTCTAAGGAAAAGGGACAGCTCTGAAGTGGGAGATGCCCTGCAGTGTGGCACTTTGCCTTCTGCGCTGCAATCCCCTACGAGCAGCTCTGCCCAGGGAGAAAAAACACGCCGGAGGGTGTACGGTCTCCACGCAGGGGACAGCCCATGCGTGACCATCTGAGCCTTCTCTTCTCCTGCAAAGGCCACCTCTTGTGACACCTCCATACGCACTGGCTGGGGCCCTGACTGGGGCTGGACATTTCTCCTCTTGGTATTACACTTCATTGACTGGGACAGGCAAGTTGCCCTGAGGGCTCTGGAGAGACAGCACAGCAGTGTGTGTGCCCACAGCCCCTGTCACAGCCATTTGCCACTGGTTATCTGACCCATGGCCAGCGTTCGCCAGTGGATCCCCACTGCCACGGTGACAAGCTGTGCTCAGCTCTCCTCCAGCATGGATGTCGGGCACACAAGTGTCACCCCACTCCCAGCCAAGCTGCAGGCTCCTGGTTGCTTCTGGGACGGAGCAGGGGAAATGTGCTGCCTCCTTTGCAGGTAGCCACAGGTCTGCAGTGGTACAGGAAATGTAAAAGCTCCCTCGCCAAGTCTCACTGGACATGGAGCTGAGCTCAGCTACACGATGCCATCATCGACAGTAGCACCATGGCATGGCCACCCAAGCAGCTGTAGCCAGCACC
This sequence comes from Eurypyga helias, assembly GCF_000690775.1. Classification (NCBI taxonomy): domain Eukaryota; kingdom Metazoa; phylum Chordata; class Aves; order Eurypygiformes; family Eurypygidae; genus Eurypyga; species Eurypyga helias. The sequence goes on along the minus strand of NW_010231816.1, from coordinate 39,594 downwards.
TATCCTGCCTGCTCTGGCAAAGGGAGCTGGACCCAGTGGGGTTTGTGCCTGATCCCTCCAAGCTGGGCACCACCTACTGCCTTCAGCCTCACGGACCCGGGTGACCTGCCTCCGCAGGGTGGGCACAGTGGCACCCGGTGTTGGAGGCTAGTGAGATGATGTCTGGGTCATAAACATCCCTGCCATTAAGAAAGCAGAGGGGTGGGAAAGGGGGAGGAAGGAGCAGATCTGCCGCTGGCATTCATCCCACAGCCCTCAGCATCCTTTCCCTGCCAGGGGGGACAGTGCTGACCAGCAGGGAACCTCTGCAGCTTTATCTGTAGGGACAGAGCATTGTCCCCTATGCAGGATGAGGGTGGTGACAGCAGGAGCCTGAGCGGATGCACTCAGCCACTGCAGAGCCATTGTGAAGGTCTCGTCCCAACATCACTCGCAACAGGACCCCAAGGTCGGAGCTGGAAGCAATCGCTGCGGCTGGCACAGATCACAGCAAGGAAACGACCGCCAAGAGAAGAGGACCTGGCAGAGCAGCGACGGGCACCAACACAAGCACGGCCAGAGCCACACACAGGATGAAGGAATCCCAAATGGTACCAAAAACAACACCGGTGGCTCCAAAGCCAAACGCATTCCTCCTGCAATCGTGCTGTCAACCCTTGCCCTGCCACTCATCAAGGAGGTGCTTGTTGCAGGGCAGAACACCAAGCCTCATGGAGGGCTAGGGGATCCCATGGGGGCAGGATGAAGCCATGTCTCCCAATCCCACACCACTCTGGGCATCACCACCCAGAGCACCCCAGGATTTTGAACACATCCTTTGGCTTTGCAAAGATATCAGGGTTGCAGTAACTTCTGCAAGGAGTTACTTGAACTTGGTTTCAGAGTCTGCCCAACCACACGCTCGCAGCTGCCCACCATGCTAGAAGGGAAGAGTTTTCGGCAACTGCCCAAGACAGGAGTCATTTGGGCACAGGATAGGAGCACTCCAGCTCAGTGGACGGTTCCAGCCCTGCCTGGCACAGGCAGCATCCCCCCTTCGCAGGCAGCGCTGCGCCAAAGCACTTCCAGCACCTTCATTAAATCACAGCAGCGCTGGCTTAAACCACTTAGTCTGTGCCTCTGACCGCCCCGTGCAGATGATCTCAACACGGCTCAACCCCCCCGGCTGCTGGCGCCGCTCCCGCCAGCACGCTCGCTCTTACCAGCCCCTCTGGGGATTCGCGAGACAGACCTTCCAGGGCTTCAAAATGCCTCCGGCCGTGAAGAAAAGTGCCAGCATCTGCTTGCCACCCCCTCCCCCTGCTACTCCTCTGCTGCTTCCTGCTCGCGGGGGATGCGGGAAGGATCACTGGTGCTGCCGGACAACATCGCACAGCACCAGGGAAACAGGAGCCGGGGTTTGCCGGAGGGGAGAGGTCTGCCCTCCTAATGGCTTCGGAGACCAGCTAAGCAAATGAACAAATAGAGCCGGAGCCCATCTGCTCGGTCACCCCTCCCTGCTTGCTCCTAGCACACACATCTTGGGAGCCCATCAGCACTGGGTCCCAGGCTGGCAGTCACAGGCACCTCCATGCCACCTGGGCCAGCACCAAGAGCTGGCAGGGCTGGAACTGAGCTCGGTGACAGGAGAGATGCCAAAAAGCCCAGTGCCCCACCCAGTATCCCATCCAGCCCATGCAAACGGCCAGGCAAATCCGAGCCGCGCCAGGCTTTGTGCTGTGTCCCTGCGCTTAGGACTGGAAGCCAATTGGTGTGCAAGGAGGGAATGACCAGGTGAAAGATCAGCCCCAGGACCCCTCGGCTCTCATCCAGGCTCACCTGCACTGCAGGGAATGACCAGTCGGCTACTGCATGAAGAGGGCCCTTAAATTCTTAAAGGGACATGTGAGACATGCTTTGAGGCCACACAGGGAGCTGTAAAATCCACACACAGAGCCTTTGATGCCCTGGCTGCATTTAGGGCTTGTTCCCATGAAAGAGGGCTATAAACCCAGCAAGAATATGGCTTGGGATAGATCAATCAAACTCCACCTATTCCTTTGATGTTTGCAGCTTGCTTCACACCTACTGTTATCTCTTCAACTCCTGGCCCCACTGGATTAAAGTCAACACAACATCCCTCTCTTGGCTCATCGGTTGCCACGGGTGAGAACCACGTGCCAATGTGCATCAAGGGTGCCAATGTGGATTCAAGGGTCCCAATCGCTCTGATGGCACAGAGAACTCTGGCAGGGACAGTCTCCTTCAGGTATTTAAGTGGATGGAGCTGAGGTGGAGCCTGACTCCCAGGAAGACAGCATCCCCGGTCCCACTGCCTCCCGAATTCACGGTGCTACTGAAGCAGCCTTTGGCTGTCCTCAGTAGGGAGAGAGCCCAGCAGTGTTCACTAGCAGGGAACAATACACTTGATTGTTTTACTTTTGTAACCTGGCTCTTAAGTACTGCCAGCTGATCCTTTAACCCTTACTGGGGCAGAATAAACCTCAAGGATTTCTCCCCCATTTGAGCACCCTGACAGCAGGAGCGAGGTGCTGGGAAGGTGTGTGGCCGGGGTCAGGCTGGCCCTCTGGGTGCTGCTATGATGGGCTTAGCCCTACGCAGTTCTTATGTTGGCATCGTAGAAGAAAAGAAGGCTCTGATGATGGTCCTAGTTTCCTGCACCCTTGGCCATGTCCTGCCCCCTCTACCCCACAGCAGCAGGTGGCGGGACCCTCTGGAGCAGAGCTAGCACAGGCAGGGCAGCAGGTTCCCAGCCCAAAATGGAAGGACTTTGGGACAAAAAGAAAGTGAGAAGGTGCAAATTCCTCCCCTCCTTCCACACCAAACAGCTGATTGTGCTCTGACTACACACCAGCTGAGCAAAGTACCCATGAACGCTGTAGCAGAGAGAGGTTCACCTGACTTGTCCCCAACCCAAGTGCTTGCCATGGCCATCCCAATGCCAATGACCACTTGACTGTGCCAGCGCAAGGGTGTACATGGCCACCATCCAAATGGGAAATGACAGAGTGTCAAGGGTGTTGCTGAAGGTAGCAAGGTGTTGGAAAACAGGGACTGCAGATGGACAGGGGTGCACAGCAGGGTGGGTGCCTGGGGCACACCCGGGTGCTGGGGGCGAGAAGAGGCAGGGCATGCGACAGGAGAGGGTCGTCCACGCTCACCCTTCCCCACGCTGCAGGCACCTGGGACCACAGCTGCCCCTCCGCCTGCAGCTCTGCTGCACAGCCCTCCGCAGAGCCCTCCCCACGCCGCTCCGGCCCTGGATTCAATCATCCCTCGATTACACACCGTTTGCTTCTGTTGACAGCACATTTACTTGCACTTGTCAAGCACGCTGTAAATAGTGAGAGAAACAGCCCTGCCCTTCCTGACCACAGGAACGGCCAGGAAGGGGCCGGCCAGTCCCTCCTGGCCACGCACCCGCCGGAATCCACATTCCCAGCACCGGAGCCAGCGCTGCCAGGAAGGGCCGGGGCTCAGGATCAGTCCACGCCTGCTCACACCGTCAGCAGCCATGGGAGAGAGACTGGTGGCCAGGCTTTGGAAAGTGCTGAGGATCCACCATGGGAAACAAGGGGAGCGCCCATCCTGGACTGCCACGGCCCAAAGTCCACACCACCAAGTGTCCATAATTATTTAGCTTAAGGATAATCTACATCTTTCAGACACAGCCAGCCATCATCTCCGAGGTAATCTCAGGTCACGGAGTCAGAAGGAAGAGTAATCAGCCGTTCTGAGTGTGGAAGACACAAAGAAAGAAGCAGTGAGAATCAGATGGTCGTAGCAGGTTGGTTATAAGCAGGGTGTTGTGGCATTGATCTTTGCCCTGGCAGACAAAACAGCTGGAGCAGCTCCAGCCTCATCCTTGCCCCTGCTCTGCAGTCTACCATCTCTTCGATCGTGCTAATGCAATTCATCATGGGCCCGGGCTGGAAACAGGAGTGGTATAGCAATGCAGGGTTAAAAAAAATCACCGTGCTCTGCACAGATGGTCATTATTCGGCCCAAGGAGGCAGCCTCGCTAACTCGATTAATTCATAAAGCTGCTCCTGCTGTAATCACATTGCTGCCAGTGTGGTTCTTCACCAGGGCCAGCCCACCTCCAGGCTCTATGCCTCCCATTTAGGGATGTTTGTTGCCAAGCTGGTGATGTGTTTCACAGAGCAGGAGGGGCAAGGAGTAGCCTCCCAGGGCAGACCCAGACCTGAGGACAAGAGCAGGGAAGGCTCTGCAGGTGGAAATATCCATAGAACAACTGTGACCTGCTGCAGCTGCCAGGGCAGGTTCATCACTTGGAGAAGTTCAGCCAAGTCTTACAGTGGTTGCAGAGAAGCCACTGGACCCCCACGGCCACCACATTTCCTGAACACCAGGGCTGGACCACACCGACAGCCACAGTTATCACCAGAGCTCCTCCGGCACAGACTCTGGCAGGAACAGCCCATTGGGAGCATGACTGGACGGTCACAGCTGTGTGCCTCATGGCCTTCTCTATCTACACTCCCAGAAGTGGATGCTACATGCACCATATGCTGGTATCTCCCAGAAACTAGCAGCTTTGCTCTGAAACGAGCAGCTCTGAAGCAGCAGCCATGCTAACACAGACCCCATACAGGCTGCATCCTCCAGGATTGACACCGTCCTCCCAGGAGACATTCCTGGAGGCAGCGACAGCTCTGCAGAGTCATATCCCTGAGCTAGAAGGACCTTTCTGCCCTTATTCGGGCACAGCTCAATGCGCCTTGAAAACAAAAGAAGTGACATCCCAAAGCCCAATTATTTTTGATTTCCCACAGCTCCAAAAAGTTGGCACCATGCAAATTTCCTCTGTCAGTTCGGCCAATCCAGCCTCTCCCCTGCACCAGATGTGCCCGTCCTGCTGCGGATCCTCTGCCCCATTGCAACTCTCTGTTCTGGGAAGGACACAGGGACAGCATTCACAGCACAATTAGCATGTTGAAGAGACAGTCATTCCCAGCTCACATGCTGGCGCAGCAGCCGCAGAGGCTGCTGAGGAGCTGCTCTCTGCTCACAGTGTCCCTTTCTCTGGTGCCAGCACACAGCTGGCACATGGCACATCTCTGCCTGGCACCAAGGCTGCACCAGCCCTTCGCTCCCATCGCATGGCAAAGCCTGCATACCCTCAGCCAGGCTCCGGCTGCATTGAGATGAGCTGCCTCTTGACAAGTTGGAGCAGTTTTGAAGGCTCTGCAAATCAGATTCCTGTTTGGAGCAGAAATCAGCCCCACAGAGGCTGATAATTCCAGCTTAATTTGTCTGTTCACAGAGCACAGACACTGTTCTGCTTCCTTAAATAGCCCTAGTATCAAACAAGCAACAAGCAAAGCTAATGATCAGTTCTCCCTTGCAAAAAGTGACTGATATTCCCAGCTCCTGCCTCCCGCTGCACCGGCATCCCTGGAGACATCTGCCCTGACAAGTCAGCTGCAGTGCAGACCGGTCACAGCAGCCCGAGTTGCAGCTCACCCGTGTTGGGCTTCTGCCCACAGCCAGGCCCCGTGCGCAGCCGCCCACCCTGCTCTGAGCTTCTTGCACTTCGAGATCAGATTTGCTTTAAAATCACATCCTGGGTAGTTTATACCTTGCTGGGACGGGAAATGGCGCTATGAACTCAGTTAAGTGACTGGTTGATGCTCTCACACTCCTTTTCTCTACCCTGGCCCCATATCCCAGCAGTGGGATTCCCATCAGCTTTGGAAAGCCAAGACAAAACTCCCTTGTCACAACCTTGGTGGGTCCAAGCTGGCTCTCCACTGCACCCAAAGAGGACCCTCTTGGCTACTGAGGCACAGAAAAGCCTTAAAAAGGTTTGTACTGTCTTCTAGAGTTTTTTTTTATCACCTGTCCAGTAGCCAGGTACCTTCAATAGTGCAGGGAGCAGACACTCTTCAGGGCTTTGCTCTGAGCCACAGGGCTTGTAAGTCTAGCAGAGTGCCAAAATCCCACACCCTGCCATGAACACAGAGCCTGGCGTGGGGAGGGTGAACGGCAATATCACCCAAAAGGTCCCAGAGCACATTTCATGACGGAGAGCTGCCAAGATACCCCTTTCCAGGAGCTATTTGAGATGCTCTGATTTGAACGTGTGACTGCAGAGCTTCGCCCCAGAGGAGCCCCCAGCTCACGGCTGGATCACAGCCCGCTGAGAGCAGAGCCACGCCAAGCTCCCAGCAGTCGCCCCATCACACGCAGCCCCCAGCACCAAGCAGCCTGGGACCCTCTGCCCAGCCGCGTGATGCACCGCAGGCTAAGGAGACACAGCAGAGTCTTGTGACCCCACCGAATCAGCTGCCCGGGGCTATTTGCATTTCGAGAGGTTTGGCTGTTAACTAGGTTCTCAGGCTTTTTATGTTGTTGCTATTTTAGTCCATCTGAAACGTGCAGGAAAAGGAATCCGGAGGCTCTGTCTCCCGCGGAGATGTTTGTGTTGACCCAGTTTGGGACGCTGCAGAGCAAAAGCCACGTTGCTCTGCCTCCAGATCCAGGCAGCAGCACAGCCACCTGCTCCTGCTGTTGCCCACATTTATGGCGAGTGAGTCGCCTGCCTTTGAGCCAGACCGGACCACACACCAAGGCTGCATCCACACACTGACGTGGGGCAGGAGCTGCTCCACCACCATGCACCAGCCAAGGGGAGGTATCTGCGTGGGTTTACCCCCAAAATCCCCATCTGCCTCACTTTAAACACTCAGCACAGGATGTTTCTCTTCTCCCAGGGCAGTGGATCACCCACCAACGGTCCGAACCTGTCCCCGGATGATGCGATCTAGCAGAGATTGACTGTCCCAGAGCTCCTTGGTGGCAGCCCCAGCCCCGAAGCCAGGCAGACAGGAGATGTTAACAACATCCATGCAGGGCAGGCGTGCCCGACAGCTCTTCGAACCCACTCCACACACACGTTTCTCTTGCCAGCACTGCTGCGACAGTGCTCTCGGCCGTGGCTGAAGCTCTTCATTGTGGGAAAAGAGCTGATGCTGCCTTGCTAGGTATCAAAAACAGCACTCATCAGACGACCTTTCCGTGCTTTGAGGCCATCTGTGGGGTCCAGATCAAACGCTTCAGCCCATCTGAGTGCACAGAAGGGGCACATCTCCACACCACTGCTCCCATGACCTCAGCCTTTTACTCAGGACCCAGAGATCATGGCCTGCACCTCTCCCTCTGCACTCAGTCCTGCCCTAGAGCCGAGCTCTCGGGGAAGGCCGTACGCTGGGTTGCACGGACTCAGCTGTCCAAATACAGATGCTGGGAGGCGTCAGAAGCAGCCTGCTCGCTGGAGTCTGCCTCGGCACAGGTCAGTGGATGCAAACGCAATAACTGCTCCCCCGAGCAGGGCAGAAGCTGCAGACGCAGCAGTGCCTGAGTACAAACTGGCTCCTCACCCGGCAAAACACCAGCCTCCAGAGCATCCCCGGAGCAAAGCCCCTGCTGCAGGCAGAGCCCTGCGGTGCTCTGAGCAGGGTTTTCGAGCTCCCCCATGGGTCGCTTACCTTGTTCTCTGTAGGAGCTGATGCCGGATGTTGCTGCTTGGTGATGTTCTCAGCCAGACACCAGCAGATCCTCTTCTTCTGCTCCTGGGAGTAAGCCTCCAAACTTAATAAGCACTCCGACTTCTGACGTAAAGGAAACACAGGCAGAGAAGGTCATTAGCTGTGTGTCGCAGGCCCTGGCTTCGTTTGCAAACTACTTTCTTCCAACACACTGTATCAGATGAATGTAAGTCTAACAGGAGAGCTCACACCAGTGTCCTGCGCCCTGGGCATGAGAAAGCAAAACAGATGGGAAATCAGCTTCATAGGGAAATCTCCAGACCGAGGGTGAAAGGCTGCTGTGGTGCAGAGCTGCAGACTTTGCTTTAGTACGTGGGAGCAGCGTGGTAAGGCACAGCAGAGCACCAGCACCCTGGGCCACCATAGTGGAAGCGTGTCTATTTAGCTAATCTAGAGGGTGGAAATTGCTCTTTGCTGCATGCAAACATAGTGTGAACTGATGAACGTGAACGCCTTTGGGCTGGGAGGAAGGCAGACCTCAGGAGAAGCTCCAGAGCAGCCTTGCCTGTTGTGCTCCTTCCACAGAGCATCATATAGCACCAGGGGCTGTCGGGAGGGTGATGCTCCAGCTCCAGTCACACACTGTGAGCAACGTGCAGGGAGGAAGGAACTGAGAGAAATGATGGGAATTCCTCCCAGCTGAGCCCATCTCCCCTCAAGCCCTAGCCCCTTCCCTGCACACACCCTTCTTGACAGGGACCTGTTTCTCCTTGATGTGTTTTCTTTGGGCCAAATCCAACTCATTTAAGAAACCTTCTGACCGAGTTCTCTCAGTGAGTGTCTCCCAGCCCTTAAATTGCTCATCTCTTGTGTTAAAAATTAAGCATTAGTAGCATTTGCTGCCCACCGGGATTTTTAAGGTCTTGCTTTAAAAAGAGTCCATAAATGCCCATGGCTGGATCATCTCCTTCTGTGGCCAGATATGAAAATAATTTTTTTTTTTTTTAACAAACAGAACTTTAGGACAGAATTGCAAAGAAAAAAAGAGTCTTCCACTAAAGGGCATGAAAAAAGCCTTTCATTTCCCCCTAGGATTTCCTTCCAGAAGGGCAGGTCTCCGCTAGCCTGTTTTTCCCAGAAAGGTCAAAGAGAACTAAGGAACTTGCAGCTTTGTGACTCCAGAGACACAACACAAGCAAAAGGGGAAATGCTCTTTAGTCACACCACTTAAATTACTGTTTTCACTGGATGCTAATTCATTCACATTTAAGCCAAAATCCCTATTAGAGTGATAAATAAACTAATTTCCCACGTCACCTCTAGAAAAAGAGATCTCTAGTTCATGCCTTTGTCCCTCCAAGAAGACTTCCAGGAAAGAGAAGATTTGAGCTTTCTTATGTCTCGACATCACCACTTCTGTTCCTACAGCAGAAACGGGCTTAAACATTGAAAATGCATGCTCAGGTTTACCGAGCCCTATCAAAATGGAACAGAGGTTTGTGGTTCAGGGACACAAGGTGGCTGGGCTCCCCCTTGCCCCCCAGATCCTGAGACGCAGTGATGCTCTGAACATCTCCTGGAGTGTCAGTGCTCTTTCCCATCCCAGATATCTCAGTCTCTCCCAGTCCCATACCAGCAGATCACCAGGCTGTACCACTGTGATAGCTACTCATTCTTAGGAAGGTACCTAATAGTTCCTACTTTCAGAGGAGAGGAGGGGTACCAATCTGCCAGGCTGGCATTTCCCTGCCCTACACTTGGGGCCAGAAGTGAACAAGAGCGAGGACTCAGCAGAGCCTGAAAGACATTAGGGCATCTGCGAGGACTCCAGTGCCCACACTGTTGCTGTAACTACAGCACACTCCCTGCAAGCGAGTGAGGCTTAAAGCAATTCCAAGGGCATCTCATATCCCCTTGCTCGTGACGGATGCACAGCTCACCTACCCCTGCTCTGCAGCCCCTTGCTGATTCAATTACAGTCCCATCTCTTTGATTGGATTTAGCATCCAGTGGTGCTCAGCCCGCACCGGCTGTTGAAAGCAAAGTGCCTCTCTCCCTCCCGCTCAACCTCAGCGAGGTGGCGAGACTCCCGGCCCCAGCCTCCTGGGAATATTAAAACCAAGAGAGGAGATTGCCCTCTGGTGCAAAAGTCAGAGGAGAAAGTCACCTGCCCCGATGTGTGTCCTGGGTATTGCAGGCAAGGGTGAGGGTGGACATGAACAGCCAAAATTGCATTATCCAATCTGTACATATTTTACTATTTTTCTATGCTACAGCAGTGAGGTCTCAGCACTTTATTCCTTCACAGTGGTATTTAACCTCTCGAACACACATTTCCCAAGGGAAGAGCTCTGTTTCTCCCTCTTCCATCAATCTGCTTCCCCCAAATAACATGCAACTGAGTGGGGCAAAGAAGCAGCATAACCCGCAGAGGCTGAGCACATCCCAGCTGCCTCTAAAGCACAGGTTCCTGCCTGCAACGTCCTTTGTGATGCAGCCAGAGGTCAGGCGTGTGAAGGACTGGCCATTACACGGGATAAGGCTCTACCAGTGACAGGTTCCTGGACCTCAGTCCCTGACGGGGCACCGAGCTGCCTGTCCCCGCACTCTGCACAGCGGGGAGGCTGGAGCAGGGAGGTGGGCGAACACGGGGGCTGCTCCATGCCCTGTGCACGCTGCCTCGCTCGGGGCTCGCTCTGGGAACCGGCCTCCCCGCTATTGTTTTCATTCAGGGAGGCTGCAGCTTCGCCTGCCAATATTTACAAAGAGAAACCAGGGCTTAATCTCACAGTGCTGGGAAAGGAGGATGCAGATGGCGTGAACGGGGCGTTTGCGACCAGATAAAGCGAGCAACTGAAGTGGCTGCCAGTAGCTTTCCAACTGCCTTCAACCCAGCGTTTCGAAAAACATGTTATTGCAGGTGCTGTGTGCTGACTGGCACGGGAGCCTCCGGTGAGCCCGTGACTCCGGGGCAGTGCTGGACCCCTCACCAGCACGAGACTCCACGCCAGTACTGCCCGTGGGAGAGCAGGAGGAGAACATGGGGCATGTATCGCAGAGAAGAACCCAGACTAGCCAACACCAGCCCCAGATGGGCCCTATTGCAACAGGAAAAGGTCCCTATTGCTCCATGGGAAAAGTTCACCCCTGCAGATGCTCCCCCAGGCTGAGCCCCAGCCCCAAGGCAACCAGGGGCATGGGGAGATGACAGGGAAGGGGTCCAGCCAGGCAGAGCTCCTGGTTATGCCAGCAGACTCCAAGAAAAGAGGGACTGTTGGCTCTGTAAGCCCATCAATCAGCCCAGGACCCCCCAGAGAATGGCAGCACACTGCAGGAAAGGCCCTCAGTCCTTACACACAAAGACCCCAAGCTGCAGACATGCCCCTGTGCACAGCACCCAGCACAACAGCAGCTGATACACACATGTGGCTCTGCATGTCACTGCAAAGCAAAGATACAACAGCAGCAATGAGCCAGACTCAGCCCGACACCTCCAACACCTTGAACTCAGTGACCAGACCAGCCTCACGGTTGTCCTCATCTCACTGCTGTTTCCCCCAGCTTCTGCCAGCAGTCATGATTCCAGGGGTGGTCAGGTCCTTGGGTGGATGTTCCCCCTGCAGACCACGGGGATCCACTTCTGCTCCTTTCCCCAGGCTCCTCGCAGGGTTTGTGACAAAGTGACTGAGGGACAGGGCTCACAGCCCAGCTCAGCTCTGCCTGGCCCCCAGCCTCGAACATTCAGAGCATTGATCCGTAGCCAAATCCAACAGAGATCCCAGAGGGGAAGTACCTCGGAAATGGGCTCCAGACTACAATAGCTTTTAAATCGCAGAGCAAACCTTCCACCGGTGAAACAGCAAGGCCTGGGAATATCCTGTGCACAAAACATGGGCAATGGCTGGCTGCTTATTTCATGACCCACGGAGCTAGGTCTGGTGAGAAAGTTCAGTTTGCTCCCATGCTAAGCTGTGCTGGGGGGGCTGTGGGCAACCACGTCTTTTCCTGTGGTTTTGGGCTGCTGGGCATACTGGCGGTGCCCAAAAAATAAACACTGGCAGTATTGGAAGCTGGGATGACCAAAAGGTGACAGGATTCCATGGGTGCTCGAGCAGATATGTGCATGGGGCTGCAGGGCACAGCAACCTCTGCAGAGAATCATGGCTTATTGCTGCATGGCTTGTTTTTAGGCCAGGAAGGCTCAGCTCTACAGATGAAGGTGAAGGATAAATGTGCCCATCCTTCCTTGTGACCCCAAGGGCTGGCTCTTTGGAACTGGGTTTTCAAGGTCCTCCCGACAGCCATGGATCAGGAGAAGCGCCAAGATAGCCAAATGGGCCTGCTACTTCATGGTGCAGAGGCACCAGTGGCTCCAGCTCACCCCAGGCTGGTTGGACCCTGGTGCACTCAAATGCTTCTGCTAAGGAGGGGGAAGATGAAGGAGCAATGCCAGAGGACACTGCATCATGGCACACCCTGGAAGGTGCTAAGCCTCCAGAAGGAAAAGCCAGCCTGAAGAACCTTTTCCTCCCACTTTGGAGCAGGCAACAAGGACACAGGGCTTGGTCTGTTTTTGCAGGCCAGCAGGTTGTCCTTAAGTGGCTCATCAGGTAACAGCCTTCACAGGAATCCCCAGCCCTGACACTAGCCAGGTATGGAGCTCCCCCTGCAAAGGCCAGTCTGGCAAACAGAGAGCAGGTCCACCACCTTCCCATTCTGCAAACGCCCTTTCAACTAAGGCGAGAGGTCTCAAGCTGAGCAGCTCAAGCCCCAGTAACACTGAGCTCACCCACTCAGCCTGCAAACACAGCTCCAGAGCTGTCAGTCCCTCTTTCCCCAGCACAGCCCCAAGGACAGCAAGCTCCAGCCTGTGCAGCCAGCCCCAGGCAACAGCAGTCCCCTCTGAAATCACCTACTGGTGTCTGGGCCTTTTTAAAATCTCCCAGTACTGTAACCACATCCTATCAGCCCTTCCCAGCCAACAGCTGGGAAATGTGACCACAGAATTGAAGTCAGGGGAAAAAATTAAGAACAACTGCTCCAAAAAGCACATTTTGCGGTTATCTTAAAACTCAGATACAGGTTGAACTGTGTAAAGATTCACAAACCCAGGGAAGCAGAGTGCCCCTGTTTACCTGTTTCTCCAGCTGGGACACGAGACTCCCTGCTCTGCCCAAGGAGACATGAACTGGGAGCTGCCACCGCCCACGAGCTGCCCTGACCCCAGGCTATGGGTTATGCCAACCTGGGGGTTCTGCTGCTGGTGTCAATCCACATCCTCTAACCCCGGTAACCATGCGCTGGCTGAGGGACAGAGCCCGGGGGTCTGTCTGCGCAGAGGAGCAGCCTGGCAGCAGCTCCAGAGCCATCACATTGCATTCCCTGGCTCCAGGTATGCTCCAGGTACGCTCCAGGAGAGTGCTGGCTGAACCAGGCGAATGTTGCGGTTGCAGTTGAAGTCTGGGGTGTGTCATGGGGACAAGGGGCAGGGCTGCATCAGCATTTGGGGTAGCCCACGCAGGCGTTCATGCCACAACACCCTCCAGAAGCACCTTCCAAAATGCTGCAGTCTCGGTCTGACGTTATCCCACTGCACCTGCAGCTCAGGCTGCAGCTCCGACTTGGCCTCACACACAGAGAAATCCCAGGGCCGGGACCTGCCATCCTCTGGATGGAGGAAAATGGAAACCTTGATGCAGGAAAGCGTTAAGCTGTTGCTGTAGGCATGATACGGCAGAGGGATTCAGCGTGTGCAGTGATTGTCCAGCTTTCACGTGAGCTGGGTGACTCAAGACGATGCGTGCCGCTGTGCTGCAGCACAGGACGCAGCCCGCTTGGTGAGCATCTCCAGCATCCCAGAAATGAGCCACTGCTTGCGAGACACACAGGAAGTAAAGGAAATGTCAGAGAGCAGGAAAGTGCTTTTATTTGGTATCATCTCCTGATCACCACTAGAGCAGGTGCCAGAGAGGGAATACCCCTTACACTTAAAAAGACTGGAAGCAGGACAGAGAAGGCAGAGGAATACACTTCATGGTCCTGCAGCGTGCTTCAAATCCATGTAACACCACCAGCAAGAGCAGGCAGCACAGAGTGCATTAGATTTTCTCTGCTTGAAGTCCTTATGCATGACCCACCCCAACACTTCCAGCCTGGTCTGTGGTGCCCACTCCACGACAGCCCAGAGAGTCTTTCACTGCTGCAGTACAAGCCCATCTGACAAACAACACAGCCCACAAATCTGACAAATTTCCTATTACAAATTAGAGGATATTGAGGTACAATGTCAACCAAGTACATAGTCCGCAAACACTCATCTCTGCTACCCTCTCCCACCCTGCATGCAGCACGCAAGCCAGCTGACACTTGATTTTCTCTCACCAGGAACTTAAACCCCAGCTATACTTCCACTGTGCAGTACTCCGGCACCTGCAATGTGACTGTCACAGCACAAACTTCAGGATTTTGGGTTCCGGTGATGCTGTGGGACTCCTAAATCACTGCTCTTTCTTGTGAAGTGGCTGTAGTTAAAACCCTCCTGCAGCGAGTTGTGCTGGGGGGTAGCAGATCGTGCCCTTCAGGCAACACTGCTTGAGGGACGGAGCTGGGCACAGCTCTTGTTCCTGTGTCTCGTTCACAACTTCAAGGTTTTCTGAGCTCCTTTCTCTAAATGGACCTTTTTGTCATGGTATTTTGTGGGTATTTTCTTATATTTAAGCACCAAGAGTACAGATGGAGAAATTGAAAAGGAGGGATTGAGCCATCTTGCAAGGCTGCAAGGTAAAGGGGACCAACTTCCTTTGCCAAAACCATCCCATTTTGGTTGGAACCAAATTCAATCCAAAATGCAGGTCTTATGGCTATCATTTTGGGGTCAGAGAACAGAGGAATAGGAAAGTTGACTCAATCCCAAACTTTTCTCATTACTGATGCCATATTTCTACTGCAGGAGCTCATGGCTGATGATTATCTTTCCCCCAACAAGCCTTTCTCAGTCACTTCTGACCCTCACAGACCTGTGTGTACAGTCCCTCTTTTCCCCATGATCACAGGAAAACACATCATCAGCTTTCACCCACCTTTACAAACACCACCCACTGCTCTATCACTGAACTAACTTCCTTATCTCCTACTTCACCAAATTTTGAGTCATATGCACACTTATCAGGCATGATTTGCTGTTTGCTACCATGCCAATGATGATTGTTTGCAATTAAGCAAGAGCCAGGTATCCCAAGCCCTCCCTGCCAGAGCAACACTCACTGATGATGATGCTGAGGTTTCAAAGTTTTTAACTATTTCTTAAGTACCACAGCAATTTCCTGTCTTTCTAGGTTTTCAGGCCAAGTGCTGAGTCGTATCAAGCCAAGTACCTGTGTGGACATCTGCTACCGTTGTGCCCCATCTGTACTCTCTCTTGCTCTTTCATTAAGTCCTTCACTAAATAAATTCACCTTAGTTGTTCGCTTGGTTGTATAGGTTTGATGTCAGCCCCTGGCCATCCCTTTTCCCTATCACCAAACCACCTGCCTTTGTAACCTCTAGATCTGCCAGTGCCCAGTAATGCTCCTCGCAAACTCCTCTGATGACATGTTCAGAAGAGCCATTTCAAAATTACCCAGGTGTATATAATATCTGCCATGTGACAGCACATCCCTGAGCCTCAGAGTCCTCTGTATGATCAGTAAACTGCTTTTCAAGCATTCAGATTCCCTCTATGGGAATCCCTCTGTGGGAACCTCTGTTCTCCTTGTGCTTTCCCTGGGGGACAGAAATGAGCAATGCCACAAGCCCAAGGGCATTAAGTTAGTCACACTCAGCCTAAGGAGGAACAGAGAACATTTTGGGAAATTAATGCTCCTATGGAGCAAGCTGGAACATCTCCAGTGAAGCCTGTGGAGTTAAGAACACTTACACAAGCTACAATATTGCCCCTCACTACCACTTGTTCCAGTTTAAAGAGCATTTGTTGAAAGCAGCCGGGATGCAGCTGAAGGATGCAAACAGGAACGGTGCCCACAGGGGTCCCAGTGGTTGCAGGAATGTGTCCACACAGAGCCAGGGCACAGGGTGGTGGGGACAAGGGGGGACACTCATTTCTCTGACATTTGTCTAGAGCATCCCTGGTGTAGACTTGGGATGTGCATCTCCAAGGCAAAACAAGATTAAGCGCAGACCTGCAGCATTTTTCTGCTCGGTCTGTACGTGTGCTCATCGCAACAGGCCGAGAACTTGCTACTGGAAAGATTTTCTGTTGGAGCAATTTCCCAAGAGAAACTCCTGTGCCTGCAGGTGAAAACTAGGGAAAAAGATCAATTCTGCTAGGGCTTTTCGAATGAAAAACTTAGGGAGCTATTTGGTACTAAGTCAACTGGGTCTGAACACGTTGGGTTCGAATCAAAAACTTCTAACAATGCAATAAAACACTGATCTGCAGTTTCCTATCAGTAGGATATTTCCGGAGCAGGGAAGGGTGTGAATACAGTCCTGGATCACATTCACATCTCCGGACTGGCTCCATGAGAGACTACTAATTCCCACCACCCAGTAAAGGTTTTCTTTAGGCAGGTTTTACATGTGTCATCACCGGAGGTGTATGTGCCCTGCAGAGAATGGCATGTGGGCAGCAGGGAAATGGGGCTGAACCCCGACACTCCAAGTTCTCTGGGGTGCAGAAACACGGGTCCACACTGAATCAGCCCAAAGATTTTGAAAGTAGGGTCAGTTCAACTGCCCTCAAACTGTTATATTTGGGTCTAAAATACTGAAATGGAGCATAGGCTAGACTAGGCTTGTATGCATTAGTAGCAATTTTGCATATACCAGTTGGTGATTAGAAAAAGCAGACAAGCTTCCAGGTATACACAGTGTTCATCAGATCAGAGGTACCACCCTCACTTCCAAAAATCCTGGCTGGTTTATGTGCTAGGACTATCCCAGCTACGCCATGACCACCACAAGGAACAAAACCACCCAGAACAGACAGCTCAGTGGAGAGCCTTCCTCTATTTCTGCATTCTTTCCAACAGCAACCTATATTTAGCCCTTCCCTTCCAGGAGGCCATGTGCCCCACCACGATCAGGGCCACCTGCACTCAGGACCTCCAAGCCCTACAGTTCACACCCTTTAGAGTCTGTAAGTTAAAAACCCCTCTGTTGTAACCTACACTGTGCTACAAGGATTACTGTTTGCCATCTGACTGTAAATAACCATAATGCACAGAGCTTAAACTCTGTGGAGTGATTTATTTACAGGTGATTAGACAGGATGACTAGCAGTAGCATTTTTAAGGACACTCAAGCTTCTCTGAAGGTTGAAATCTTCTCTGTTGTTTAAAATAAATTAATCAACTCATAGACATTGAAACATACTTTTCTCTTGGATCATGTCAGATCCAAATGCAAAAATGCGACCTTATGGCTCAGAACATTACTCACAAACCTTCCAGATGAGCAGCAGACAGCAGCTCAAGACCCCAGCAAAGAGCTATTCCTGCAGCAAATGCAAGGTCAGCCCAGCCCCATGGGCTCCCTTTCAACTCACAGCAGCACTAAATACATTACTGCTCATTGCAGATGATTTGTGGGTGAGAAACAGCAGCACGAGAGCTTCTACCAACCTCCCAGGCCCTGTCACGGCAGCACAACGGATGTGTCTGCCCAGACCATGGCGACAGAATAGCTCAGATGATGACAACCACTAAACTCCCAGACCCACCACCTCCATCCACCTGAGGCAGGACCAGCTGGCAGAGCTGAGACAGCCGAAGGCTCTCAGCAGGGTAAAGCGCTGCTGGCAAGTCCAGGGATGAAGAACTTGCAGCAAAGAGCAGGGCAGGAGCAGATCAGGAGGGGTAGAGACCCTCAGGGTGACACAGGGCAAAACCAGCCATGTCCACCCCAACGTCCTTCCCTTTGGCATCCTCACACAAAGCTTGCTAGCTGCCACAAGCAGGGGTGGACAGCGGGACAGCTGTGTCTGCCAGCAGAACCCAGGGCACTGCTGCACCACATTGCTAGGACCCTGAGGGTGCCAGGAGCAGGCCAGGCCAGCACCCTGCCAGGGTGTCCTCTCAAACCTCCCTCCACCCTGACTCCCAGCAGCCTGAGCACAGACCCAAAGCACAACCAGCCCCTCCATGTGGAAGTCATCCTTGCAAGGGGAAACTGTGGCCCAGAGATCATCACCCCAGCCCCACATTCACAGAATCATAGAATCACTGGGTTGGAAAAGCCCTTAGAGATCATCCAGTCCAACCGTATCTGTCCACCACTAAACCATATCTCTCAGCACCTCATCCACCCGTCTCTTAAACACATCCAGGGATGGTGACTCCACCACCTCCCTGGGCAGCCTGTTCCAGTGTGTGATAACCCTTTCGGTGAAGAACTTCTTCCTTACGTCCAATCTAAACCTCCCCTGGCGCAGCTTGAGTCCATTCCCCCTCGTCCGATCATCTGTCATTAGGGAGGAGAGACCAACACCCACTTCTCCACAACCTCCTTTCAGGGAGTGGTAGGCAGTGATCAGGTCTCCTCTCAGCCTCCTCTTCTCAAGCCCACTGCATCACGACAGTGCCACTTCACTGGGCCCAAATCTCAGCTTTCATTTACAGCATTTTCATTTTCATTTACGTGCCTTGAACCCACCCCAGGGCAAAAATAACCTTAACACCATAAGCTGATGTTCCCACCAGCCTCATGAGGCATCCAAGCCCCTGCAATGCCTCTGTGTGCAGCCAGCCTGCAGGAA
>NW_010231816.1:0-21299 GCF_000690775.1 Eurypyga helias | reverse complement strand
AATGCCTTGAGGAGGACTGTCCCCCTCCCTTCACACGGGCCACCAAGACCTAAAACCTCCTGGTGACATCCCCACAACCCTGTAAGTAAAGCTTTGCTCCTGAAAACTAAATGCAAAAAGAAAAAAAGAGGGATGACTTGAAGGTGACTCTCTTCTATCTTCCCTGCAGGAAGAAGATGCTTAAATGCTCCCAGGCTGGCTCCCACAACAGCATCCCATCATTTAAGAGCAGCCCGTCTCCACTCACCCGTGGCCTACCTCCACCAAGGACAGTTCATGGAGCCACACAAGTGAGAGGTTTCTGTTCTCATGCTTTAACATCAGCCTGCATCCCTTCAGCCTGGTCACCTCTTCCACATGGCTCCCGGGGCTGTGACTTGCAGGTCACTGTTTCCCAGAAGAACAGCCGTGGGGAAGTCAGGAGGGCACCATCCTGCCCTGGCTCGCTGCTGACTCACAGACACATCCCCTTTGCTGTGCCTCAGCTTCCCTTTTTGAACCAAAACTGCCCGTTGCTGGACAGTCCGGCGAGACTGGTGGCTGGAAGTGCACTGTTCCCTTCGCCTTGAAGCCTGCTCTTTTTATCCATGCTGTCACTCATGGTGGACACACAAGAGGTACCTTCTCCCTTCCTTGCAGGGAAGGCTCAGCAAAACACACGGCTGGAGGATCAGCTCCACACCTACTCACAAGCAGATCTCATGCCAGCCCCATCTCCCCGGCTCCGTGCAGACCACCAGCCTCAAAGCAATCCTGTGGGGTCCAGGAGGGAATGTCCTGCTCAGCAGGATGCCATGTCACCTGAAAGCTGTGGGCTAGCACAGCACTGGGTGTGAGCAGCCATTCCTGAGGTACGGGCATGTGGCAGACCTGCTGGTCACCATGGCCCAGGAAGCTCCCGTTCCACTTGCAACCTGCTCCGAAATACCTTGGGTGGGCAGGGGGAACAAGAAGGTGTTTGCAGAATCCTGTAACCATGGCCTGTCCAGACATATGTTCCTCTGTGGGGGAGCATGCGTGTAGGAAAACAAATGTTTCACACTTCCTATGCTACTACTACACTCCGACTGCAATGGATGCCACAGATCTCGGTCACCAGAGCTGCAGGAACCATTTAAGCCCATTGGAAGCAAGCGAGGCTCTTCATTACATCTTAACAAAGACAAGTCTTCCTCTCCCAAGATCTCATTAAACACAGCCAGTTCTCTTTCAGCCACTTCTGCTTAGGGGCCCAAAGCTTCCGAATTAAATGGCAGGCTCCAAATGCATTTTTCCAAATGTATGAGAAGATGCAGGAGCGCCTCATCCCGCTGTGGGGATGCCGCTGACGAACACCCATTGCAGCCTTTCTGAGTCACAGCAGAGGATTAGCTGGGTAGGGAGGCATCACGCAAGTCTGACGTTACAGCGGAACACGCACTGAGCAAACCCCGAGGAGGCAGCTCCTGCCCGACCGCCCCAGGAAGAAAGAGAGGAGACTAGGAAGGAACAAGAGGGAAACGCAAGAGAGGACTCGTCAGCCCACGGTTACGCAGCAAGTCGCGCTTTGGCCCAAATCCCAGCCACTCAAGGTGAACAACTTTCATTCTGAACGTTTCCATCCAACTTTCACAATAGCTTATTATTTCGCAGTGCTGCTGAGCAATGTTTGCCTTTCTCCTCTACGCCCTGGGGATCTTTCCCAGATCCAAACTTCCACCTCTGAAAATACAAGGCCTTGAAACCAGGAAGACAGTAAAGTCACTTGAAAAGGAAAAAAAAAAAAAGCCACAGCATTCAATAATGAGGTAGGTCCAGTCACCGTGAAGCAATTTTGCAGTCTCCTTGGTTGCCTCACAACACAAACGTAACCGTGCCAATGGCTGAGTGATTGCAAATCTGTTTAGAGCATTTAGCCATGTACCAGCCACACGCGTTTAGAGCTATAAGTCTTTTAGATTAAGCTTCCATATTTTATTTGAGGGCTTCAAACCTGGGTGCTTGAAGACAAGAAAAGCAAGATGCCTGAAAAATAAAGGCAAAACAGTTGGCAAAGAAATTTGTCCCCAGGCAAAAGAATCCTGAGATAAACTGAAAGTGAGATCCACCTACTGCGCACAGGGGGAAGGGGAAAAGCAAACCTGTCTCGGTGCTGCCCAGCCTCCCCACTCACATACACCTTTTAGCAGATTCTTACTAATATATTGTGGCTACAGTCATCATACCTCCTTTCCAGATCTCTGGAAAATTAATTTAAAAGGAATTTAAAATCAGCCCATTCAGTGCTCCTTACCCCAGCAGAAAGGATCAGTTGTTAGTACAGCTCCCACTAGAAAGTTAATTTGGAAAACAGCAACACTCACCTCTGCAAGGTAAAGGATGCAGAATTTCCGATCTTCTGAACCTATGAAGAAGATAAAACAGGATCAAAATTAAGCTACAACTGCATTTCTGCAAGCAGAGACACTGGCAGAGGAATTGGCTAAGAGACAGCATTTAATGAATATTTATTGTTGTCATCCTTCAGTACCAGGCTGTGATCTGGGAGTGATGTATGCTGCATCTGCAGGGGCCATGCCCTGGGCAGGCTGCATTGCACGGTGTCTTGCATGGACTCACTGTGCTGTCACGGATTCTCCTTTGGCCTTGTCCTTTTGGAAAAAGGTCTGTTTCATTCAGAGGCCATAAACAGGCTCTTCTGCCTGACCCGCCAAGGCATGTGCAGCCTGATTCCTTCCCGGGGGTTGTGGAGGCCCCACAGGTCCCACAGACCGAGGTCAGGTCTCTCCCATCTTACCTCTGCGGACACTTTGCTCCCAGGAGGACTAACCACAGCAGCTCTGGTTCCTACGTCCTTGCTCCATCCCAGCTTCTTGCCCCAAGCCCTTGGAAAGGCTGGTGGTAGCTCTGCCCAGTGCTGTCTGTCTCAGCCTCCATCAGCAGTTGGGGCTGGTACCTCTCCAAAGAGATGGAGCCAAATCCCAGGGCAATGGGAAGCAGCTGACACGGGGAAGGGGGAAGAGTTCATCCTCCTCCATCGAGCTAAGGGCAAACTCCCCAAGATCCCACCAGCATGACACTGTTCAGGAGACGTGGCCAAGGTACTTGCACTCCCACAGTTTCAGGAAAGGAGATGGTGCTGGAAGCAATGCAATAACCAACATTGTGATCCACGTCTTGTTACGTCAGGGAGCAGCCTGTTTCAGCTCTCCATCTTGCTAGATGTGTTACGCTCCAGCTACCCACCAGGATGCTCCCCAAGATCCCACCAGCATGACACTGTTCAGGAGACGTGGCCAAGGTACTTGCACTCCCACAGTTTCAGGAAAGGAGATGGTGCTGGAAGCAATGCAATAACCAACATTGTGATCCACGTCTTGTTACGTCAGGGAGCAGCCTGTTTCAGCTCTCCATCTTGCTAGATGTGTTACGCTCCAGCTACCCACCAGGATGGTCAGGCCTAGCCTTTTTTTTCCTGAGAATCTGCCCTGGCCTTTGATCCCTGCTGGTGCGACACGAGTGACCTAGCCCCAGGAAAGCCAGCTCCTGGCATACATGAGCCTCACAAGAGGGCATCAAGCTGCCACAGGACAGAGTCACCTCAAGTCTGAAGCAGGACATCCCATGCCCCGGAGCCGGTTCGCTCGTCCACACCAGCATGCCCTGCACCAGGTTTGCCCTTGGTAGCGCGCAGCACCACTGGGCTGCAGCTTTCACAACCCTTTTAATGTCATTATCTCTGCCATGAGATCAGATCCACAGCCAGGGCACAGCCGCAGGTCCTTTTCAAAGCAGTGTCAGCACGGGCTCTGCTTCATTTCAACAGCCTGAGCTGTGCTAACGATGGGAACAGGCTCTGTACAGCAGTGGAAACACCCTGTTCCCCAGAGGAAAGCAATTCTTCTGCCACAGGCAACAGCCCAAGTGTCAAGATAAGAGCTGGGACCATTGAGAGACTGGGATGCCTCCTGAGTCACTCCACAGGCAATGTGAAACCCATGAGGACCTGCAATGGCCTGGAGCCATTTGCTGGACATCTCCTTCCGACTGCCCTTTGGGAGACCACAGCCCTGCCTTCACTGCCAGCTTCACCCTTAATGCACGTTGCAGAAAATGGGCTGGGACGTCACTCTGGGGACGCTGGGACACCGTGCAACACTGGGATACTAGAGCCCAGCACCACCAGCAGTGCTGCTGCCGGCCTCTCGGATGAGGAGCCCTGTGTGTTTTCATAAGCTTCACTCTGCTCTCCTCTGGGTGATGGAGGGTCAGGGAGGCAGCCTGGCCCCAGGGCTGCCAGCCAAAGGGCTCCAGCACTGCCCCTCCAAATCTTCCTTTCAGGAGTGATGCCAGACCCCGAGGCACAAGCTGAGCACGCCTGGCTCACCTCTGCCCAAGCTCTCCTAGCACCCTCTTCCATAAATCCCAGCAGGACCACCAAGAAACATTTCCCTGTGAAGCCAAAGCCCCCCAGCCAGTGCTCTTCCCCTCGAGGGAGGGTTTGGAGGCTGGATCCGACCCTGCTGCTGGCACACCATGAGTCCACCGTCCCTTCCTGCTGCTTCTGCTTAGGTCAGCAGTACAAACTGGACACTCCACTGCTCTCCCCGCATCATCACCAAACTCTCCAGGCTGCCTTGCAAAGAAGATTGCAGAAGATCAACTTGTCCCAGCCACTTTCCTTCAGGAGCTTTAACACGTCTGTCCTGGCTGATCTGAGGAATAATTCACCCTCCGGAGGCATGCACCCTCAGCAAAGAACAGTGACGCTGGAGTGTAACGGCCCTGGGAATGATCCCACTCTCTTGGGTCTCTACTTACTCCGTCTGGCTTTCCTGACGAAGCGATCCTGACAAAACCCAAAGCCATCAGAATTATGTTCTCTTCCAAATTCCTCTCCGTTGAGCTGCAAATCTCAGTATTAGCAACTGCCACTGCCAGCAGGTCCCGTCCCATCTCTCCAAGGCTACACACAGCCAGGCAGCCCAGTGCCTATGGGGCACACAAAGCAGGGAGCCAGCCTAGGCTAAGGAACTGCTTAAATCCCATTTTCTACCAGTAATTGCCTTTAGAGAGAAAACAAATGGGAAGCAAGAGACTGGCTGCCCAGCAGCTGGGCTTGAGCCAATGCCAATCCCTGGCGAGGCGCACAGGGAGGCAGGAGCACGATGGCAGAGCCAGGAAGGGATGACCTGAGCGCAGACCCAGGTTTGTTGGAATTTCTTCCGCTGGAGCTTTTTCCAAGTCTCTGGAGGGTCAGGCTGGTGTGCTGAAGCCTGGAATGCCCCAGAGCTGTGCAATGTGCACAGCTCACCTCCTGCACCACAGGCCACAGAGGCCACAAAAGACAAGGGGAGAGGCACAACCTTGCTCCGGGGAGGTAACACCCAGCCACCCAGTGTAATCCAGGGCTCCATTCCCCACGCAGCACTACGTCTGCACCTTTTCGGACAGCTGAACAGCAAATATTCTCAGCCAAATTCACTGAAACACTAAAAGAAAATAAGCAGGAGGGAAAAAATAACTCACTTGAAGATATTTCAGTTTCTTCCTGATGTGTTGTGACGGCAACTGGCTTGTCTTTCAGAGAAACATGAACAGTCCCTGCCCCAGGGCTGGGCTGCTGCGTGTGCTCAGTGCAGGCAAGAGGAGAATGCGAGTTTTGTGAGGACACGTCCCCCTCTCCATCCTGCGCACCCATGCTGACGCGCGGGCAGGCGCTTACGCAGCTCCCGGCACCACGGCAGCTTTCAGCGCCGCCCTGGCTCTGCCCACCTCCCGCGTGCAACCCAAGGACAACATCCACTGCTTGCAGGATTTGGATGGTCCATGCTGGGTGTTGGGTCAAAAAGATAGGAAAAGAGGGAAGATGGTCCTGCTCCTTTCCACAGCCTCATTGCCCGGCCCAGGGGACCATAGCAGAGCCCACGACAAGGGCACCCTGCTCCCCAGACCCCTGCATATGCTCACCCAGGATGGGACTGCATTGGGCACCCAAAGAGGAGCTCACAGGGCAGGGTGCTGCGGGGCCCTGGGTGCATGGGGAGAGAGGGCAGCTGTTGTGCACGTGCAAACCTGGCTGCCAAGAGGGGACAAGCCTGACACCCTCTGTGGCACATGTCCCTGGGGAGGTGTTGCAGGGCATCCTGGGAGGTGTGGTGGGGCAGAAGCCCCATAAATCACACTCTTGGCCTCTGACTATCTTGGAGCTATTTGCTCTAAGACACGGCAGGATGGGATGTCAGTGACAGCAAAGCAGCACATGAAAAGTCCTTGTTTGCAGGATCCTAGCTGGGGCTGGGGCTCACAGCCAGGGGATCCTCATTCCAGCTGCAAAATAGGAGCACACTTCTCTGTCCCAAAGCCAAGCACACCCACCCAGGGGGGCCAGGATCCCAGGGAGGCAGCGACCTTAGCGTGGAAATTCCCACAGTATCTAGTGAGGAAGCCAGCCCTGTCACACTGGAAACATTGGCCGGTGTGGTGCTCATCAGCCATGCTCAGCTTCTAAAGCAGGAAGACAGAGCATTGTAAAGCAGATTATACTGATTTGCTTTCGCACAGTGCAGCGAGCAACAGAAACAGGAAACATCACAATGGTCTTCAGTGTACCGGAGATGTCTCAATTGTTATACTCAGCAATACGCCTGTTCCTATTAATGTGCCATTCAGTTATTTAGGAGACCAACAGAAAATCCTTGCCAAAAGGGATGAACATCTTTTTGATTGTTCCACTCGCCTTTGAAGCTGCCCTGCCCAAACCAGGAGGGTGAGCTGCCTGAAAACCAACTGTGCTGGATTCCCAGCGTACGGGGAGGGGGGTGGTTCAGCGCTGCAGAGACACACATTCCCTCTGGAGAGGCTTGTTAAGCTATTCCAGATGTGATCCAGCCAAGTTATTACGGTAACAAGGAAATAAGTGGCAGAAAACCACCCACAAAATCCAACTGCTCTGCCTGAGGTTAGGAGGCACATTCCTGTGCCGAGCTGCAGACAGACCTTTGTGCACAGAGCCGGCACCAGCACTGGGGAAGCTGATTTCTTCAAGGAGGCGAACAAGAGCAGGGTCATTCAACAGCCTTGGAGAGCAGCCGGGGCGGCACGCGCGCGCTCCAGGAGCGGACGCTGACCAACGAGCACTTCAGTGAGGAACAATTCCTTTTGTCCGTTTCTTAGAAATAAGCAGCACTGAGAACAAACTCAAACCCCAGCGAAGCTTCAATGGCTTTTCTAAATGGCTTGCGCTGTGCTGCCCCATCTCCCTCACTGCGTGTCTGCCCTCAGCAAATAGGTCAGTGAACTAATCTGGGAGCAGAAACATCGTTGGAAATGGGAAATAACAACTGACAGGCAGCCTGTGGTATCCAGCACAGCATTGCAGTTCCCCTGCACAGAGGCTCACAACAACGTGGAGAGATGCAGCTTATCCACAGGGCTCAAAGCTTGGCCGGAGAAAGTCATGGGACGTGGCAAAATTCATCCAGAAAATGATCCCTTTGGAGAAGCAGCCCAGATCTGGATTAGTCCCTTTTGGTCAGGGCCACAGGACTGTATAAAGAAATCAGCTCATACAGTTACAGAGTGATTTGGGTTGGAAGGGGCCCCTAGTGGTCTCTAGTCCAAGCCTCTGCACAAAGCACCCAGATCAGGGTGCCCAGGGCCATGCCCAGTTGAGTCCTGAACACCTCCTGGGATGAAGAACCCACAGCCTCTCTGAGCAACTTCATATTTGACCAACCTCACCATAGAAAATATTTCCTTACATCTAACCACGATTTCCCACACGAGGTCCTGGTCCAGCAACACCTACTGCCTGGGCTTGAGGAGGAGCCAGGGCACCAGCCCCGTGCTGACAGAGTCAGGCAACCATACACAAAAAAAGCCCGTACCCAAAATGTGACTGCACCAAAGGAGGAACGAGGTGAGACTGGGCCCGAGGCCAAGAAGTGGCTCTACCATAGCAAATAGGATGTGGTAGAGCAATTTCTTCGTTCCTCTTCTGACCCCGAGTAGCTAAAGGCCATCTTTCGTACAGCTTCGACATTTTAACTTGAAATAACCTATTTCAAGTCATCCTCCTGCCCTAGACGACCTCCCTGAGCCCTCAGCCAGATGTGGAAGCCCAGCTAAGGAGAAGAGAGTAAGGGCATGGTCCACAGCCTGCCTCTAAGGCCAGGGTTTGCCCATTCCTCACCAATGGGGCGTGCGGGGGGGATGCTAGCACAGGGGAAAGCTGTGGGCGGCTGAAGGGAGAAGTAGCACAGTAAAGGTCAGTGGGGCTTAGCCAAACTCCCTTGGAGACAATCTCTGAGCTCTATCGAGGCACCACAGGGGAAACCTCAAGACTTCACTTCTCTTTCTCAGCCTCGGCAAGCCCCCGCTGCAGGCAGTGAAGCACCAGCAAGAGAAACAGCTGGCTGGGGAATGCCAGCCCAAAATCCCTGAGATGCACCCAAAAAGCCCTGAAAGTAGCTACCTGAGTGCCCCTGAGGTGTCCCAGGAGATAGAGCTCCTGGCTTAATTCCGGGATGGGAAGGGTGATGCTGGCCCTGCACCCGAAGGAAGGATGATCTGGCAACACCAGTTAGATGGCACTGTTAGATACTGGAAGCAATGGGATAGTGGGGTGATACCCTGCTGCTGGCCAGAAAACTTCATAGCAGACGGCCCAGAAAATGCCCCAGATGTCTCCAACTACTGCTGCAGACACTCACCCTCCTGGAGCTGGACACTCTGCAGGTAAAGGGGGTTCCGCAGCACGTTACAGCGCCCAGGCTCGTCTTCCTTGGTGAACAGCAGCAGGTCGGAGTAGACAAAGAGGGTCACCTGGAAGAACAAGAGCAGCAAAGAAGAGGCTATAAGGAATTAATCTCTTTGCACTCAGACAGCATCCTGGAAAGGTCCTCTACCCTGCAGTAAGGCACTAGCCATGACAGGCTGCCCAGGCACCCCTTCCCTCAGTGGCTGATTGCTGCTACACCCCTCAGGGTGCTCTCAGCAAACTTCGGAGGAGACTCCCTCCACTTGTCAGCAACCTACCAAGGCTTGGGGAGTCCCGTGACAAGAGGGATAAACCTGCCCGACAGTTTAACGCCACACAAACACACCCTCTGCACTCTCTGTCACTTCCCATTTACATAAGTTATAAATCAGACGAACAGGAGGAGGGAATAAGCTGCCAACTAATCCCAGCACACCATAGAAGTCGCAACCAAAAAGCAAACGTGATCTCCTCAAACACACTCACGAAGGGGCTTCTGGCTGTTCACAGTCTTTTCACGCCCCATTTTGCACCCTGTGAGAAATTAACAGTTCGGCTTTTACAACAGCAGAACCCACGAGAGCAGTTGCAGGGAACAAACTCAACACCTTTAAACCACAGTGAAGTGTGGAAAGCAAACACTGAACCGAGTGTCTGCCCAGCTCTGTGCTTGAGCGGTGACTCAAGTGTTCTAGAAGCTGGGAGCTACTCCAGAGCAAGTGGCATGTGCTCACAACTCAAAAGGTAGACTTTGTTCTGCTTCTGGCTTTTGCCCGAGGTCCTGAGTTCAATCAGTACAGATTAGTGTGATCTTTAGAGTAAAAAGAATGAGCTTCTCCACTGATCCTTGACTCAGAGCCTACTCGGGGTGAGCAGCTCGGTGCAAGCACTATGCCGGTAGCCAAGGTTTGAGCCCGTCCTGCTCTCCAGCAGAAGCTGGGGACATGCAGCAAACCTTCGAAGATGCCAGGAAGCAGCTGCAATATGTCCCAGTGGGCACATCGGATGCCAGACCTGTCTGCATACTGCCAAACCACACACTGCTCTCAGCACAGGACGCAGCATATAAGCATGTGGCTGCTTTTAGCCACTCTTTGGGATGCTCCCAAAAACCTCCCACAGCAAAGGGAAAACTGCTTTGCAACACTGAGCAACAGCAATGAAGGTTTTGTGGCCTTCTAGCAACCCTTCCACAGAAGCCTGGCGTCACAGGGGCTCACTGGCCTTCTAGCAACCCTTCCACAGAAGCAGAAAACAACCTGGTGTCACAGGGGCTCACTGAGAGCTGGCACCGCTGCCACCACCCCATCACCCTTTGGAAGGTGACTTTGCTCTGGACTGTCGCTGTTTACAGGGACACACTGCCAGGACAGCATGTCTCCATGCCCAGCAGCTGACGGACACATGTCAGGAGGAGGACAAGCTGGGTGAGTTTATCACATGGTGGCGAATGTCACGTCAGGGCAACAGCATCTGGCTTTGAAACTAAAATCAAGCTCTTGCCACATGATTTCTCCTTGCTGTGCAAATTCATTTCTGTGGGATTCTTAATAAGCACAAAGCTACTGGCATACCCTTAATTGCCAATGAAACCAGGGAGTGTCTGTTTTGCTCTGTATTATTTGGAAAATCCCTTCCTCCGCTCTCAACACAGTGTTGGCCGAGTGCCCACGTTCGCCCTCTTCTTTACTTCTGACGTTAACACAAGGAATAACAAAGCACAAACTGCACTATAAACTTTCTCCCATGCCCACCTTGTTCCAAAAGGTAACTTTTCCAGGATACGTCTTGTGCTGTCCCAGGTCCCTCAGCCTCAAAGAAGAGATGCTCGGGGATTTGGATAATAGCAACTCAAGGTGAAGGAGATAAAAGCATGATCAACAAGTGGTCATGCTGGAAATGGAGGGAAGAAAATGAAATCCTAACACATACAGAAGTTTACTTTTTTTTTCAGGAAAAAAAAAATCACTTCAAAACCAAGCAGATTTCAATAGGGAATCATGGAAACAGAAATACACGAGAAGTATTTACAGGGAACATTGTGCTTTTATGGGAAGATGGGACTGATTGAATCCAGGATGTAGAGAAGATAAAAGTGCAGGCAGTGTGGGTTTCGTAAGAGCATCTCTGTTAGATGCTGCTTCCAGGAAGAGACTTAATTTTAGAGCAGTTCCACACAAAATGGTTTATTGAGGTCCCTCTGCCCTCCCAGGTTGCTGGGGGAAGAAAACGAGAGTGTCCCTTACACACACACAGCCAGAGCCTGCCAAGAGCAGCCCAGCACTGTGAGGCCCAGGGCTTCCGCAGACCCTGCTCGCAGAGGTGGGAGTGGGATCGGCTCTGTGGGGCAGAGCACTTACCCCACCTGAAGAGCTGAGCACAGGAAACTTGAATCATGGATGACCCTAAGGCAGCAGCCAGCAGGCAGAAGAGGGGAGGGCTGGAGTGAGTAAGTTGGAGCTCTGCTAGCGTTGCCATCACACTGCTGACAAGCTGTAACGTGTCTCTAACAGCCCTCTGCAAACAGTTCTGGTATCTACTATGAAAAAATCACAGGGCTCATAAAAGCAAAAGAGCAAACAAAAAAGAAACACAGCACCTGGATGCATCCAGACAAGACACACAATCCACCAGAGCTGCTCCTTGGAGAGTCGGAGGATCTTTGTGTATTTCCCAGAACTAATTTCCTACCCCAAAATCAGAAATAAAACAACTGGCATGATCCCCTCTGAAGGCAATGATAGGCACTATGCTGTTACTAGAGTGAGCAAGACCCCACGCAGTTGTCACACAGACCTTTTAGGGGCTTGTGAGTAGATTTTACTGTGGGGAAAAGAAATTACCGTAGAGCCTGACACCGCATGAACAGTGTCCGAGGCAGCGGGAGTGCTCTGCACCACAGCAAACAGCAAAGCCTCTCTACTGATGGATTTGACTAACTACAGAATATAACTGGAAAAATATTGTTAGAGAAGGAAAGGGCACGTTTAAAATGTCTCCTAAAAGAAAACATGAGAACATGAAATCCAGGAAGGAAGGTGGAAAGCAGTGGGTTAGTGTGCTTCCCAAGATGAGAATAGATCAACACTGGGACTGCTACAGAGCCCCACAGCAGGAAGGAGGAAGCGATAACCACGCCTTGTAAAGCAAAATATGGTAACAAAAACATCATGAAAAGGTGCACAGAAATTAAACTGTGCAGCCAAAGTACCTTCACATTCAAGCTTAAGAATAGCTAACTCTCCTCCCAACCTCTTGCTCACCTACACTCAGGGCCCGGCCCGCCTGGGCAGTTTGCAGACGCAGCAGCGCACCCGCAGCACATGCAAACCCTGCCTGCCTGTCCCAGTGCTGGCAGGAAAGGCCTGAACCAGTGGGTGTTTTCTGAGACTCATTGCCATGCCCAGCCAAACAGAGGGAGCTGAGGAAGCAGAGTGAGGCAGGGGTAGGTCTTCCATGGTAGAGCTTTCAGACACCAAAGAGATGATCGCTGGCCAGAGAATGCTGCCTGCAGTTGGCTAGAGAAACCTTACCATCCTTGGTGGGGAGCTCATAAGACAGGTGTCCACCCCTAGGACTGATCCACACACATTTTCTATTTACCAGGACTGGATTCTTCCCCAGAAGAACTGGCTGCAACCCCAAAGAGGAACTCCAGTGATACCACTTCGAGGGTTGTATCTGCAAAGCTTGTGTCCCCTGTCATTCGGTTGAGCTACATGGATGAAACTTTCTTAATCTTCCTCATTTTTTTCAGTTCTTGATTTATCCTTGTAGCCCTCTTGTGAGACCATCCAGATTGTCAGTATCCTCTAGGAAGCAGACATCACTGTTGGACTCATCAGACCAGGAATGACACAGCTCCCCACATACAGGGAGATATCACCCGGTCACTTCTATCCAGTGTTCCCCTGATCATAGGCTTCCAAGTCACAGCTTTTTGTCTACAGCTCTGCACTAGCAGTTACTCAGTTTTCTCAGAGACCAGAGCCATAGGGGAACATCATTAAAAGTAACCCAGTTCCCACAGCTTCGTACGTCAGCATCTCAGCCAGATGAGCCCTGGTCTGAAAAGAGAAGCAGTCCAGGCTTTGCAGGTGGGGTAGGTGCACATACCCAGGCACGGCACTTCAGAGACGGGCATGAACTCCCCAGGGAAACTTTACCACCCTTCAGTGATACACCAAAGCCTTTGAGTCATTGTCTTCAGTGCTACTGTCATGCTAACTCTCTAAGCATGGCCTGCACCCTTGCACCTGAATTTTAACTTCTGCATGTATCCAGACTAAATGCACGTTCTCCAAGACTTCCCAGCAGTCTTTTAGCCCACAGTGCATTTACCCTCTTCTACTGCCTCACATTTTTTCTGCCAGGATTACTGACAGGGGATTTATACACTCAGGAAGGAGTTTATCCACTCAGCTAGACTTTGATGAACATACACCACCACACTTGCCAAAAGGAGACCCATGGTGAAGCTTTAGCTGTCAACCGTGAACCTTGGCATACCTAAATCAAATATTCTACCATGAACATCAGGGGAGAACAAGCACTGAAGGTCTCAAGGGATCATGCAGCTACCCTCAAACACTAGCATAAGCAGCGGGCTGTGCAGATGGGGAAATGGTGTAAAAAATGAGGAAGAGAAGTATATGGAGGCAGTGAAGAAGAAGAGACGGAGTAGGCAGGACTAGTGTGGTAGAGGGAGGAGGTAAGTGCACGTTTCTGGTATTCTCACCCAAATAAATTGCCTTAAAAAGGGCTGAAAACAAGATCTTGAAACATCTGTGCCAGGGAGTAGGATTTTGGTCCACTCACTGTGTTGACCAAACTCAGCCACACACTGAAACAGGGAGTTGGCGACCCCATCCCAGGCCAGGAACTTGCAGTCCAACTCTTGGGATGAGGGAGAGAAGCCTCCTGCCTGCAGTGAAAGGGCACAAAACCTGGGTATGCTGGTCCATGTCCTCCAGAATGTGGCAGAGCTGGGGGCTTTCAGAGTTCAAGGGAGGACCATCCCGACCTGCAGACCCTGCTGGGATGGCAGAAAAGAGCTGAGAAGGGGGTGAGCATGGCCCACGCTGTGCAGGTACCTCAGGGATTTGGAAAGTTGCCTCCAGGTACATTAGAGACAGACTACCAGTACAAATCCCACGTTCAACACCTTGTGCGCAGTCGCCTGCATCACGCTGGTTCCTCTGGCACTCCGCAGGCTGGAGGGATTTCAGAAGACCATAAAAGCGGGAATTGTAACAAAGTCTAGACAGGATGTGATTAAGGCCTGAATAAGGATTGCCCCAGAGGTAAGGTCAGGGAAAGGACAGATCCTGGCAACCCTCCAGAGAGATGGGTTGACTCCTCCAGGAGATGGGAGAGTTTGCGATGTAACAAGGACACAGCGCCTGACATGGAAACTGCCAAGGGGAAGAGATTCTGTCTTTTTAAAAAAGAATGAGGCAGGACCTCCCCCTCCAGCCCCCGCACCTGGGCTCTGCCCTCTCAAGCCACTTAGCCAAAGCAGAATAACTTGCAGAAAACAGTCCTGCAAACCACAGGAGCAGTAGTCCAGTCTGAGAGAGCCTGGGTGGGAGGAGCGGTGGGAAAATGGAAAACCACACGGAGCAAGGAAGAAAGGACTGATCGGAAATCAGACAGCCTCTGTGTGGGCAGTAGAGATGGCTGGAGAGGGAGTGAGCTCAAGGCCAGCAAAAAGAGAAGTCAGAGCCCTTCTGTACCAGGGGAAACTCCATTGTGTCCAGGCCATTTTAGGTCTTGCTGGCTTCAGAAGTTCAGGTTCCCTCATCTCACAGCCCATCAGGACCAAAGCAGACACCCTTGCTCAGTGGGAGAAGGGGAGTCTGGCTTTCCAGAGACCTGCACTGATTCCCTGAAGCTGCAAAGCCTGCTGTGACCCTGTGACACACTGCAGACATGAGAAAGCCCTTCCCCAGAGACATGGCTGATGTTCCAGTGTTGCTACCTACAACTGTCAGCTCCCAGAAATACAGGGCTCAGCACCACACCTGGGTTCACACCAAGGGAAAGCCTCCTGCCTGCCAAAGCAGATGCTGCCACATGCTTGTTCCCATTCACTGCTGCTATTTTTTCACTACTCTTAGTCACAACCTCTCGCCTTGCTCCTCTGCCAGGCTTACACAGACATCACAGCCTCAAGGCACCATCATTCTCAAATGCTGTCTCACATTCCTGGCCAGTCTACAGCATCCTGCCGTTTCCTGGCAGCAGCTGCAATTGGTAAATCCTCTTCCAGCCTCATGCTCATCCTCAGCAAACAGAGCCCTTTCCCTCAGACATCCTCCTTCTGATCCCAGGCTCCTGAAATAGCTAACGTGGCCATTTGGAGACAGAGAAGCACACCTCCTTCCAATATGCTTGTCCTCAGGCTCTCCATCATCTAAATCTGAACACCCCCATACACACATGAGTTATTCATAATCATTTCACATTTGGCTGCTACTAGAGACTTCCGAGTCTGACCTGAAAGCAAGCAAATCCAAACCAGCCCAGAGAAGCATTTTGACTTCAGGCTGGCCACCACGTCTCATCACAGCAGAGCTGTGCTACACAGCCATGTCTTTACCTGACCTTCAGTCATGCAGGTGCCCAGAAGACCCTGAGCAGCAAAGAAGAGCAGGATGGACAGGGGAAGAGTTTTATTTACAAATAAATGATAAGTTTCCTAATGGATCATGCAAATTTTCATGCTCTCTGGCAGAAAGAAAAAAACCAAACAGTAGTGATTTAAGTCAAAGCAAGGGATGAATTCCATGTTGAAAACCAGAGAGAGATGGGAGTCACGTAACTTAATCTTGTACTGTTTTGTACAGGCCCGCGATACAACACGTCTCTGGTATTCTGCTGTCGGCCACCCAGACAGTGTTACCCAGAAACTAAGATTAGTTAAGTACAAATTTCTCTATGGCTCTGTGACGATGACACATTGTTCACTCCAACTAAATTCAAAACAATTATTCTGTACAGTGGTGAGATTCTCTGAAAACACCCCAAAAGAAATGGTCATTTCCTTCAGCACCAGTGAGCAATGCACGGGTGGGCTCCCTTGGCTGCTGCTTCCTCTGTCCCAAATTCCAGGGCTTTGCAGACTTCATAGTTGGATGCAGGTGAAGCCAGCAGAAAATGTAATCAACACTTCCAAACTGTGCCAGTTTGGATGCTGAAAGTTGTCACAGACACAGGTTTGGCATGTAGCCAAAGCTTAGTTGTTTCCCCAGATTTTTAACAGCCCTCCAATAATGTTGCAGAAGAGAAGGTGAAGTAAGAAAAAAGAAAGGAATATGGATGTGACTTATTTCAGGAACCGAATTTCTGAAAGCCCCTGTAACAAGTTCTCTGTCTAGTTCTCTAACCTGGCACAAAATATTCTTAAACTCCCCCTTTCCTAGTCTGCCAGTGACCTCGACTGCGGGGCTGTAACTCACATGCGTTCGCCAGGCACAGTTCCTTCTTTGTGAGCATGAAGGACGACAATAAAAAAGCTGATTTCTAGCAGAGAAGAGTTTTGATATTTAATTTATCCCATGATAAACTGACTACAAGTTTTTCCAGATACCATATATATTAATAAAAGTACTGCACAATAAAACATTTCCCTTCCCAATCTGCTATACAAGACTGCAAAGAGCATGTTTAGAAAGCTCAGAGAGCACGGAAAGAATCTTACCTGTATAGTCCTGCTTCTGCTCTCATGAAGCAGCAGCTCCTCTGACAAAAGCAGAGTCCGGGCTGGGTTGCAAAGATCTAGGGGCTGTGCCTCACAGGGGGAAAAAAAAAAAAAAGAAGAAAGAAAGAAACAGTCAAACCTTCCACTCACTGCAAGTGTGGTTTGCCAGAAAAACTTTCCGCCCACCAAACACACTTTGTCTTCACTTTAAACTTGTAACTCATTCAGGGACAAGCCACCCCCCACTACACTCAAACGGACAGAAAGTCTGCAGTCCAGCTCAGGATAAGAAGAAAGCCTTACACTTAACACCTACGCCAGCCCCTTCTATAAAAAGACAATCAGTCACTTGCCTCTGTGCACGTTAACTGTCGTGCACCGTGCGCTTTTAGCAGGAAACGCAACCACAGTGGTGGCACGTCAGGTTCTCACATCCCTCAGACGAGTATTTGCTACGTGATTTTACGGATTACTCTCGCAGTAAGTCAGAGGCACTTTGGGAATGCCGCCCTTTCCTCTGGCACATGGCACATCCAGCACCTTCGTGGGTTCGAGCCCAAGGGAAATGGCCAGTCTAGGCTGAGATAACAGTGTCATTTCTGCTAGCAGGGGAGGACCATGGCTCCCCACAGCCTCCCAGATGAAGGTATTCACCAGTAATGTACTTAAATACACAGGATCAGATCTGGGGTTCTTTCGTACAAAGGACAAAATGGAAGACACAGAGGTAGAGCTACTACCACCAAATTCAGGGCTAAACCTTAAGAAAATAATTTATGGAACTGGGGAGTGAGAACATCCTCTGCCAAGCCACTACTGCTCTGGATCCTTATCGATGATTTTAGTGCTAGCCATCAGCTAAACTAAAGCACCTTTGTTTGCACACTATAATTCACAGCACGAAACCCATGGGAAGAAACCATACTGATCTTCAGTTACGCAGAGCGGGTTGCTGAAGCCCAGAAGCTGGGATACCTTCGCCTGACTCAAGCAAGCACCCAAGGACTGGATTTGAAAGCTGAAAAGGGAAAAAACTCCAAGAGAGAATTGCTTGGGCAGGACACAATTCCCTTTGCGAAAGTACCCAGCACTGTGCTGGGTACAGCCAGCTCCAGAGGAAAGAGCTGAGGATCCACACATTCATGGCATATACGGCTTGGAAATATATCCCCCTTGCACAACAGCCTGGACCCAACCTCCAGCAGCAAGCGCTGCCACAGCCCGCTGTGCTGGGCACTGGGCACCTTGCTGCCAGCTGCGCTCACCTGCACAAAGATGGGGAACACCAGCACTTTGGGAGCCAGCGTCACATACGTGCCATAGCTGGAGTGCGGGATGTGCGGCCTCACTATGGTACAGTTCTGATAGTTCCCGTAGCTCTTCATCGTCTGCACAGTCTTCATCAGCCTGGATTTTCTCCCAGACCCCAGGTGTGATTTCCCTTTACATGCATTTCCTGGACCGAGGGAGGAAGCAGAAAGCAACACAGGATCAGAAGAGAGGTCTGGCAGAGCTGCTGCACGCTGCCGGCTCAGCTCCTCTCTCACAGGAGGGCACATCAGGCCCAAGGGGGATAGCTGGAGCCGAAGGCTGCAGGGACATTCGTCACTCTGCTATCAAAGTTTCCCAGGGATTCATGAAATAACAGCCCTGACTTCATTTTTCCTAATGCAAAATGAGATGTCCCTTGATATTTCTGCTCAGCTGCTCACTCGCTGAACTGAGGACTTCACTGGATCACAGCAGCAGCACAAACACATCTGCATACATACAGAACCAAAGAAGTCACAGCAGGCTCAGCGGCAGGCCAGCACATCCACCTCTTCGGGGTACGCTGCCTTCTGCACAGTTCATGAATATGGTACTTTGGAGGAAGAGATGTGCTACTGTTATAAACACCTCCCTATTCAGAACTGAAAGAATGAAATAAGAAATACAGAACCACCACAAATATGACTTTAAATGGTCCTTCTTGAATCACACAAGCACCAAGGAGGTTCTTCCCACCGGGGAATACCTGCTGGCACCACTGTACTATGACCCTTCCCTTTCCAGGGAGGGGAAAACCATTGTGACTAACTCAGGGAGTGTGTGGGGAAACACTGGAAATTTAAGCCTTGGGACATTTTTATCCACACAAGTCCTGGCTGCTCTGGATTCTGGGCATGGGAGTTGGCAAAGTGCAGGAATTTCACACCATGAGGCAGTGGGTAGTGGGTTTAATCAGAGTTTTTAGAAGATACTAAGATCAGAGATATCAGAGAAAAGGACAGAAGTGATAAACACATTCATGCACATGGGATCAATCCATGTATTTCCAAATCGCTCCCAGGGATGTGATGGTTACTCAGACATGGGGGTGTGTTTACAGAGGATGACCTCACTTTGCATGAGGCTGGCACAACATCATCCACTGGTTTTCAACATTAGATTTCAGTGCTGGAAAAAATCCGAGCAGCCTGACTGGTTTTCACTCTGTCCCTTTTCATCACAGAAACCCTTACCCTCAGACGCTTCCTTGCAGCCTCCCACCTCAGCTGGTCGTGCAGAGCTATGCCTTTTCCCAAGAAGCCAACACCAGCTCCTGCAGCCACTCTGCAGTCTGCATCGCGAGGCCAGGAGACATTAGGTGATATGTCACATCAGGCCCAGAATCTCTAATGTAACTGATAATCCTTTGATTTAAAAGCATTACTGATAATTATCAACAGTTATCATTGTTCCCTGCTTGCTGCTGCATGGGCGAGTCCTTCCTTTGCTAGTGCCGGGCAACTGCTGCTACACAGGATTTCTCAGCGCTTTCCTCCTAGCCCAGAGTATGCCTTTGAATACATCCAGCAAGCTCCCACCCGCACTCTGCCTCGTGAGCGCAGGCACGGGACATGGGGTGCCGTGGGGATGCTCTGTCTGGATACCATTTTCTCAGCACCAGCGCCCTGAGGCTGCTGGGAGACGGTGCTGTACGCAGCACTGGCTGTGAGCAGCAGC
Organism: Eurypyga helias; assembly: GCF_000690775.1. NCBI lineage: Eukaryota > Metazoa > Chordata > Aves > Eurypygiformes > Eurypygidae > Eurypyga > Eurypyga helias. Next base: position 1,869 of record NW_010231816.1, on the reverse strand, counting down.
ACGGTTTGGTGGGTGATCCGTTGGAGGCAGCAGTGCTAAGGACAGCTTTACGCACCCTCTTCCCCAGACCCATCTCATGGAGCTGGGATGAGTCCAACGCATGGAACCAGAACCAGAAAGGAGCTGACGAGCTGCAGCCCACTGGGCTGCTCTCCGGAGTGCTGGGAGAGCATGGCTGCTGAGCATGGAGCCGCTGGGAAATATTTCCCCTGAATGACATTAATCCATTAGGTCCAAGGGCCTGGGTGTTCTCTGGTGAGCCCAGCATACAGTTTTCGCCATCTCTGATGTTCCCAAGCCCACAGTGCACATCTCTCCTGCCATATGTAAACTCCCATCACAGCAGCAGCAGGACCTGTCACACTGGGGACAGAAGGTGGGACAGGTTCATGTTCCCAAGCGCCCTTAACCCCAGACCATGTCCCACTGGGCACCAGCGACCTAAAACCCACAGGCAACAACTTCAACAGGAACTGCGTATGTCTCCAACCAAAAATTCATGCCTCCTTCAAAAGAAGCCCCACTGAAAAAACAAAGTATTTCCTCCCTCCCTCCTGAAGCTGATGAACCAAACCAGCTCAGGTCCAGCAGGCAAACCTCTCCACTTGGATTTTCAGGTGAGAAGCCAGAGGACTGGCCCAGGGCACCCTCTCCATAGGGATGGCTCAGGAAAGTGTGCAAGCAAACCCTCCTGCAGCCCCCTGCTAGCAGGGTGTCCCAGCAGAGACCTCCCCCAGCATCCTCCCTCCAGCCACCCAGCCCCAGGCGCTTCTGCTCCCAACACAGCAGCTTTCAGTACAGTGAGTTCTGCCTTTGCACGGTAACGGATACCCATAACCTTCCCAAGCAGAAATGGGCCAAAACAATGCTGAACATGGCTCGGAACAGATAAGGTCTGGTCCAAAGCAAATATATGCACCTGCCCAACATTCCATGTTCCATGAAGTATTAGGAAGTGGCGTATTTACTTTCAGATCCATGCCAGCAGAGCCAGACTGTGCACTTGGCAATCCTGCCCTGCTGTTTACAGCTCGCTTTAACAGCCTGCCTTTGCAGGGGAGCGCCCCTTGTGACCTAAAAGGTTGTTTTCACCTCTAAGTGCAATAATCCTGCCATTTTCTCTTTTCCTTTTTTCATGGTTGCACTGCCAGATAAAATCAAAGCACGAGAGACAGCTCAGCGCAAGGCAGATACAAACTGTTTGGCTTGTTCAGAATCTGCTCTCTTATCCCTAAATCACCTCATTTTATCAGAGGAATTCATCACCTGCCCAAGTCCTGCCTTCAGGACGCTGGCAAAGAAACGTATCCAGCCTGCCCGAAGCGTGCGCTCCAGTCACTGTGTGACCGGTGCCCGGCTCCGAACTGCCGCATTTCATTACTGCGCAGGTTAACGAATGCGTTCTTCCCTCTGGAGACTTAACATTAAATAAACTGAAAACAATCACCAAAAATTGCTATGGGAAGAAACCAGACTCTTTCAAATTCCGCCCTGCTGTAAGAGCAAGTCCCCACAGCCCAGCTCAACTCTTCACAGGATCCACAAACTGCAGGAGAGAGTTGCCATTATCCACAGCACAAAACATACCCTGCAGTTGAGCTGCGGAAAATTCGTAAGGCTGCCGAACTCCAGGCTGGGAGCATCCACAGCACAGGGGCCTCAGACCCACACGGCTCCCTCCAGCTCCCCAGCATCCCCACCACAGCTTTGCCAGCCCCACACCTTGCCTCCTATGGACACCTGTACAGGCAGCACAGCTTCCTAGCTGGACACTGTGCCGATAGCTGTGCCCGCTGCAGGGAGGGACTGCTGAGTTAAAGACACTCCTGCATGATCACGTGTTTGGGCAATCCCAAGCTCAAGTACAGG
>NW_010231815.1:17745-26890 GCF_000690775.1 Eurypyga helias | reverse complement strand
CCCCCCCGAATTTACAAGCTGATCAGGCAGGCAATATCATAACTATAGATAGTGCATCTATGCTGATATCCATAGGATTAAATATATGTCCAGTTGTGATGTATAATTTGTTGAAGGCTAGGGAAGAGCTCTGAGCAAAAAGGAAAAAATCCTCTGTAGGATAGTACGTCGTGAAGTGAAAGGATTGAGTACCTAATAAAGGATGGCTAAATCTAGCTTTGCTTTCCCTCATAAGTACCCTCATCTTTTTCTCAAGTAGTTCAGTGTGATTGTATTCCCACTTTGCTCTTGGGCAGAGTGCAAGTGTGGCTGTACCCGTTCATTCAGCAGGCTCCCTCATTGTTTCCAGTGTCACATAAATATAAAGACTCTGAAGATGAACTCATGTGGCTGAGCAATGTAGCAGGCAGGTCTCATCTCGGAGTGGAACAGCACACTGCAGTAGCTTCCTGTTCTACACATCCACACAAACGTGCAGCAAAAACTTGACTGTGGCATATCAGATTATTGTCTTTATGTCAAAGCCATAAAGCAAGTGTCTGACACTTCTTTTGAACAAAGTGTGGCTATACTCATATATACGTGTGTACACACAACACGCACGTGTGCGCTTCCTCACGGTCTTTCTCTTGTGTCGTGATGACCAGTCCTGTGTACTTTTTGTTTGAGTAAAGCAGGTTAAAAATCATCTTTTAGTGTAAAGTTTCAAAGAGGAGAATTGATTATTTGAGTTCTCTGTATATTTCTTGCTCATTACTTGGTATTAGTTATTGTTAACACAGATTTTAATTGTCTTCTATTTTTATGTGGTTTGGAGTATTGTTGGGATTAACAGTTTAAAAAGCATAATTTGGGCAGGCTCCCCATTTGCTTACTGATTTATGCATCTGTGGACTTGCAGGTCATGAAATCTGTGTACTAGACTGTAGTGTTGGCTATCTGTTCTGAGAAGTTTAAGAATGTCTACAATTGAGTTACCAGGCGGTGTTAAAGTTCCTGAGGATAAAGGTGAACAGTCTGTGCCTTTAACAAAGTATCCTGAGTTGAACTATGCTTTCTCCTTCTCACCTTGCTCCTGTTTACCCAACATGGCTGGTTGGCTGCTGATCCTGTGAGGAGGTAGTGATACCAAAACCCTAGGCTTCCTAAAGGCAGATGTCTTGTCTTGCTCTTGCCTTTTATGTGGGATTCCCCTCTCACCTGATGTTGATAACCTAAATGTTCATGTCTAATTGAAGTAGTGTATCTAAGCCTGCTTTCAAGTCACAAGTGTTGCAATAAGGACTGTTCCATCAGTCTTACAGTAGTAAGAAGTAGGAAAGCTGCTCTTTCTCCACACTGTAGACCTCTATGGTCAGCTGAGATGGAAAGTTGAGGTGGTAGAAGCCATCCTTTACTGCCCTGCTGACTTTAGTTTATCATGTAGGTAAGGCCCACAAGCCACTATGTCAGGTGGTTGGATTTCTTGTCTCAGATGCAAGAGTGAACTGCTACATGGAGAAACTTGTGAACCTACTGTGGTTGTCTGACTAAACCAGAGGGAGAAATCAGCTTCTTAGTTCTTTTTCTTGTACTACCTTCTGCTAATGAAGTAGGAAAAATTTTGGCTAGTAGAAATTCTGCTGCATGGATGTAATGTGAGTGACGCTTTCAAAGCTGCAGCTTCTTAAACTTTCACTTTAAAAAAAAAAAAAAAATGTGTTTACCTGCTTTACTAACTGCTGTCAGGCCTAAACCTATAAGCTGCTGCTTTGGGATATTTGGATTGCCCCACACTTCATCATTTATCCTTAAGTTCTTTCATCTGTTGTTTTGGAGCAGTTAGCAACACCACGATCGAAGGGGGAGAAGTCTGAAAGGAAAAAATGTTCTCAAGTGATGCTGTGTCTCTTGTCCTCCATTAACAGATTCTCTTAGTACCTGACACTTCCTTGGAGGATATTATTTGTCTCTGCCTTGTCTCATTAGACACAAAACTAGCAAAGAATTAATGATGAGTGTCACGATCTTTTCTGATTCTGTGTTTCTTTTAGGTTTGTATTGTGTTTCTCAGCCTAAGCCAAAGTGGTGACTGCGTCCATTATTTTTGCTCTGATTTTTCCTGCTACAGTTGATTATTGATTCTGCTTTGCTACAAACTAGGAATTTGTAATGAGTGATGAGATTTCATTAAGCTAATATAGGCTCTTACAAAAGTAACTTTTGACAAATTAGAATTACTAAATTGCTTTAATTATCTAAAGATGCTGTGAGTTGCTGCTGAAATCTCCTTCATATTCAGCCTTTCAGTGTGGAAATCAGTAGTAATGCAGGTAATCACAAATTGGATAAATAAGACTAAATTAAAGAGATGAATCTATACTCTCCCAATCACAAAATGGAAATGTTGTATGTTGCTTAATCCCATACAATACACACAGTTTCACTGATAGGGGATAGCACTGTAAGATTTTTCGAAAAGGTGATAGTATTGGTAATTACACTGGATACCTGTCCAAGATGAAAAAAAAAAAAGCTTATACTATCAGTTGATACAGTAATCTAATGACAGAATTTTCTTTAATTGCTCTTAAAGGCAGAATTAAAACTGTGTAGAAAAAATGTTTGTGTTTGAATGAGAGACATAGAATTGTATTTTGGGAGAAGGAGTTTGGAGGTTTCTTCTGATTGTGTGGTAAACAACTTTTATAATGCAGAGTCATTTATCCTTATAAATAGAACAGATGAAAGATGGAGAGATTAATGTTAAAATGTGAAGTCTCCTTAATGTGGGTGAGTCATCCCTATGTCAATTGTACTGTAAAAAGTTGAAGTACGTTATGTACTTCCAATCAGGAAAAAGAAAAATATTATCATATGTTAACATCTACAGAGAGTATTTCCTATAGAATTAGTGTATTCTCATCTTTCTGAAGAGTCACTTTCGTTTTGTTTGTCTGCATTTTAATCTTGCCTTTATTTTCCAAATTAAAATTATGTTAACTAGATTTATCTTTGAGCATTGTGAGGTTACTGCTTTTGGTAACTGCATCGTGCCCTGAGTTGTTTTCTACTAGTAAATCTATCTGCTGTGTAAGAAGCTACAATTCAAAAAAGAGAATGGGAAGTGACAAAATACATGAACACTTATGGTGAACCAGGCTAGCACTTCTGTATTTTTGGGTTGTAATTACATCAGCATGCTTAAATATGTATTTTGAAGACTCATTGCCAGCCAGTGAAAAGACCTATAATTCTATTGTGATCTGACCACAAGGGAACAGCAGCTGGAACACAGTAGATGGACTGAACCAATATGAAAACAATTAATACATATTTGTGTGATTGCTTAGCCAAACCCTAAAGCCAGATTGGGACTATTATTTCTGACACCACTGAATTTGTTAAACTAGTTTTAAAAAAACCTCAGGGTGTACTCACTGCACTGAGGTTGAGAGAAAAGTAGTCAAGGCAATTTTAGCTGAAGTGTTACCTACCCCAGTATCTGTTAATTCCCTGAATCATTCTCTGACTTTAATGATAAATTATAAATCTGGAATTAATTTAATCATTGGTCCACATAACCTTAATTACAGTACAAAGTAATGGAGCTCTGATTGTACATGAGCTAGACTGTAATCAGTGATATGGGCACTCATGAAGGAAATCCTGTCAGAGGTAAATGATCTTGGTGGGCTGTGGACATTTAAAACTATGAGTTGACAAAAGGAAGTAACCAATCTTGCCACTTCTTTAACTAATGGAAATCCAGTTTAGGAGAATTCTCGTGTGTGTGTATATAAGGCAATTCTGTTGCAACATGGTTTTAAATAATTTACTGGCTTCCTGATACAGAGTCTATAGTCTGTCAGTTATCTGCAATAGCTTTTTAATCTATTGACCTATTTCTCCTAAATTTGTCAGGCAATAGAAGCACGAAAGCACTGAAGGAGTTCTGGCAAGTCCTCTGAAATTCAGTAGCAGGAGATGAGTTTACCTCTCTCTCTGCAGGTAGAGAAGGCAGACAGAATGCAGCCTGCCTTTCCACCACAGGAGAAAATGCAGTTGGGTGTACCAGCCAAGCATTTAGTACCTGCTGGGGCCTGCATGCAAGGCATGACTCCTATTTTAGGCTGTCTAGCTGAAAAGGGTAGGTATGAGTTGGGAGGAAGGAAGACAAAAGGCTTCCAGTGGCACAGCAGAAAAGGAGAAAAATAGGATGCTGAGGGTGAGGCATGTGCTTGTGGTTAATGAAGCTTCATTAGTCCATGGACAGAGGACCATGCTTACTGAAATGTCCACTTCAAGCCCACAGTTTTGAAAAGAGACTTGAAAATGCACTTACTGTTGAGCTACTGTTGCATACAGAGAAGCTGGGAAAGTACCACTCATTGTGTACAAAGATTGTAGTCCCTGTCTTGTGCTGCATATATCTGATGTCCACCCTTTCTAATGCAAATTCATACCAAAAAGATGTGTTTCCGAGTGAGTATCCATTTGTAAAATTTTGATTTTAGAGGTTTGTAGAAGATGGATAACTGCTGACAGTATGGGACACAAAATGTTGTTTTACCTGTTGTAGCTCTAGGAGATAAATGGGTAAGGTATTTAGACCTGCCCTGTTTCCGACCTCTTCAGCTACTCATTTGAATACATACAGTGTAACACACATCTGTCTCTGTCCTTTCTCTCAGCAGCTCTAGGAAGTATATGTGAAATGTGAACTATAGGTGCTGGAGGCAGTCTGAAAAATTATCTATGTCTATTAAACCACTCTGACCCTTTGAGAGAATGAAAAGCAGTGCAACAACATGTTAGTCTCAATCTCACTAAAAAAAATCAATATTATTAAATACTGTTTAATAGAACTCATTAAAGATTCCTTGAGTCTGCTTGCTCCTCATAAAATGAATGTCCAGAGACAAGAAATTGGATAGGAAAAGATATGTTTGCAGAAAAGTTACTTTCTGCTGCCTGATTGCACAGTAAGTACAGAATCTGCATATACATTGTATATTCCAAGTTAATTTATATGTTAAAGGAACAGATAATACGCTCTATTTTGAAAGGCTGCCAGTAGTAACATTGACAGGAGAGATTGCAATGACAATATAACTGTGTTGCTAGTAGCAACATCTGTGTTGAATGTGCTTTAATTAAGCTTGAGTTTTGAAGCTTGTTGCTCACAGTAGTTGCTAACGTTATTAACGCAGGCAGACAGCTAATCTCTACACACAGCCCCCCAGTACCAATGACCTGTTCTCCAACCTGTGGTCCCTTCTCATGAGGAGAGGGGTGACACCCCGCTGGTGGGGAGGAAACTGGGCTCAATTAATCCTCTCTTCAGACACATATGGAAGGTTCACTTAAACACCATATGAAAGCCCTGTGGATTCATATGGGTTCTATCTTTTCCTACTGCACTTCCAAGGTTATACATTGCTTAACTTGTCATATTACTACTGAGTTCAGTCTGGCTCATTGTCTGAGACTCTCCTGGTTTCTAAAAGCTCAACTAGAAAAAAGGCATTTGTATCCTCAGTACTAACAAATAGAGGTCCCCTTTTAGCTGAAATCCATACTACTAATCACTTCTGCAAGGCAGACAAAATACTTAATTACTGCTAGAAGTAAGATACCAGGTTAGACTATTTTATGGGGCTCTGTTTCTAGTGGGGAAAAAACATGTTGGTAACATCAAGGTGCAATACTCTGTGGTTTGGGTTTTTTTTCTTTTTTGGTAGTGTTTTGGTTTTTTGGGGCATTTTGTCATGTTTTTAATGGGTCATTTGAGATTTAATCTTTAAACTTTAATCTGTTCATTGTGCAGTGCTGAATGAATGAATGTGCTTAATGAAATGCAAAATTAAAACTTGGGACTCTTCCTGGTCCATTCTCTGGGCTGCATATATGAAAGTTGGAATACCTGTGCACAGTATGTTTTCTGCATCTAATAATTGTGCTGAGACTGGAGAGGGAGGGGAGATGGCACACTTGCTGTAGGTCAACAGTAACACTGTTAAGTATAAGGTCTCTTAACTGAAGCCTGGAAAGAGCCTTGTTTGACTACAGTCCTCAAGGCTTGCAAATCACATGCAAATTCAAAACTGACTTGTTATAAATGAATTGCAAACCAATGAAGTGAAATATCTTGCATCTTACAGCCCCATGCATAGTCTGCATGTTTAAGCTTCCACAATTCTACGTTTGCATGGAAACACAAGTGTTGGAGGGGCAATATCCAGCCTCATCTTGTTCCCTTCTCTGGATGAGCAGGGTGGAGGCCTGTTACTGGGAATATATTTGTACGTGTACAATAGGTCTCAGTCCAGCCACTGGGCTCAGTCTGCCCAGTTAGCTGATCCTGGATCCTAGTCTCAACAGCCAGCCTTGTACACACAGGCCAGTAGCTGCTCCTGGATCTTTGTTCTTCCCAGTTGCCTTAATCAAAAGAGACGGAAACATGTACATAAATGTATGTGCACACAAATACATGCATGTCTACACAAATTTGAGCACACGTGTGAATGAGTCTTGCCCCTAGAGACTACCTGGCCTATCCTCCAGCTTTAGCCCAGTCCAGGACTTTGTTGGAGTCCCCAATACTCGGCTCCTCTCATGGTCTCACCCTTAGAGGCATGCACACATACACATCCTGTCCCAGCTCCCAGGAACTCAACCTGCTCCCAGGCCAGTCTGGCTTGAGGCCGCTCACTTGCACACATGCACTAGCTCTGGTTTCTGGTACTGTGGCATGTGGGCCTCTGACCCCTGCTCCCATTCCAACTGGTGCACTCACACCAGCCCCAGCTTTCTTCCACCTCCCACCCACACATAGAGTCCCTCACCCAGGGAAAAGTTAGAAATAGAGTCAAATAGGACCAGGGGACAGGCTGTGCTCATCAGAGTCAGATTATCACCAGACAAGTGAACTTGACCAGCTGTATGTTTAAATGTGACCAGCACCTTTCATCCCCTCTACTTTCCAATCCTTTTCCCTTCTCAAATCAACTGGATTTTTCCTTTTCCACACCTTTTCTTCCACTAAACATTTCATAATAAGCCTCATGTAATCCCAAAATGCTCTTCCCCTCCATGCCATAATGCATCCTACAGCCCTGAGCATATCCAAAAGGTGATACTCAGAGCTGCACCATAGGCTTATGGTGATGCGTTTCACATCTGAACAAGGAGTTTGAGACTCTGCTGGGATGTTCCTGGGAGGGGCTCAGACACAGTGCTGCTTCCTTGGGAGTCCTTGGCTTGGGTTTCCACCTGCATTTGTGCATCCCTGTACTCCAGTGTGATGTGCAGATGGGCCTTTGATGAGTTAATGACCCATGTGATGGGCCTAGGAACAGCTTGGGTAGGGTATTACTTGGGCTCTCACTTCTGCCATTGTTGCTCTGAGCTCCTTTGAATGTGTGGAGATAGTCTATTTTTATCTCAAAGCCTATCAAGTGTAACCCGAATGACAGCCAAATAATAGCAGAAAAACAGAGTTTCTAACTATAATTTGGAAACCAATCTGCAGTGTGAATACCGGTGTGTATCTGATTTGAAATATTTATTGGGCTACTAAAATTAAATGAATACTGAGCACCAGTTTCCTCCATGCTGGATGTATCTTGATACCTTACTTAAGACATCCTGAAATTGCATGTTCATTTTGGAAAATATTTGCCTATGTTCTGCAGGTTTGGGGTGGTGGGTGGGTGGGTGGTTGGTTTGTGGTGGTGGTGGTGGTGGTTTTGTTGGTTTTTTTTTTTCCCCAGTCTCTCCTCTCTAATAGCATTCATAGGATCAAAATGATGAATTAGAATTATCTAGAAGAGAATTATTTTAAGAATAGAATTATGAATAGAATTATAAAATAGCTCTTTCCTATACCAAAATATGTTTTAAATAGTAAATTGTCTAATTTTCTTGAAAGGAAAGTATAATAAAACAATTGTAAACAGGGGCACCATCTGTCATAATGTCTATCAAAGTCTGATCAATACTCCCTGTATCTTGACTTTTAGGGATGAGACTTATTAACTGAATCATTCCCTGATATTATTTTTTAATAAAATTTGATTATTTACAATATCATACTGCTTTAGCTGTGATTTTGGTCCTCGTGAATTTTCATTTGCAGCAGGTAGCAAATAGCTTTTACACTTCAGAAATGAGTCAGTGTCTTGCTTTCTGTGTGCCTGATAAAATATTGGATATACTAGTTTATTTGGCTTTTTTAGGTGCGTGAGATTAGAGCAAGATTAATAGGATTCCTTCATGCAAAACTACAAAAAATAACTAAAAATTAGTGGAAACTTTTACTAGGAACTGGAGAAGTAAATTTACTTAGACTGCGTCGGGGCTTTCAGTGTGCTAGTTAATGTGTGTAATGGGGATGTACGGTACCCTGTCACATTTCTGCATAGCATAGTGATGTGCGCTACTGGTAAAAAGGGGGAGGTTACAGAATATTACTCTAACTGTTGTTTATGTGGTTGTTGGAAGTGAGACTTGTAGTATAAGGATGAGGCTGATTCAAATGACACTGAAAGGCTCACAGGTCTGCCTGCGGTTTTGTTTGTTCTTTTCTGATAGAAGTTGGATGAATATGGATATGTGGGATGGAGCATATTGATAAAGAACACTGTAAATTCATAAGCTTTGCAAATGTTAAAATATTATTAGATACCTATTTGCTAATTCTTGTGGCCTTTTACCACAGCTCTTTTCACTTACAACTTGTATTCATTAAGGTAGATTTGAATCTATTTTTTTCCGCCCAATATAAACACTTATGTCTCCCATGCCATGACTACAAAACCAAGCACATGTACAGCGAGAAATGGATCATGCACCAGTATTGTTCAGTAAAAAAAAAAAAAAAAACCAAAAAACAAAAAACCACACTTTAATGCATATTGCCATTATTTTCCAACAAATGCATTTTCCATATGTGAAATACAGGACCAATTATTTTTTTATTTTTTCAGTGTAAAAATAGCCGTTGTTACAAAGCAGTCCAAATTTTCAATAAAAAATTTTATGTGGCATCTTGCTCTGTTCTTGGGAGCAAGGAAGAACTTAATTTCTCTATTGATGTTTTTGTTACAATGTTGCTTAAGGAAATGAGCAGATGTAAAAGCCTGTGTTTATGCCTTCTTGAAGG
>NW_010231815.1:0-17710 GCF_000690775.1 Eurypyga helias | reverse complement strand
AACAATTCTAAATGACCTTGAAATTCAGGTTTTGGAAAACAAAAGAACTTTGAAAACTTTGTAGCACTCTGGAAAAAAAAATTATTACAGGACTGCTGAAACATCAGCTGTCTTTTGATAGAAATTGTGAACACAGTCCACAATTGAGAAGAGCTATTTGAAACAGAATAGATACATTTTATGTTAAAGCTGCCAAAGTTATGGTAGATAGTAGTGTGAATCATCACTTTAATGGCTGAAATGGCAGCCTCAAGACCATGAAAGGTGCTGTGAGTTGCCTTTGTCATGTGCATCACCGATTGGCAGGATAAAACATGTTTTTTGAAGGTATCGGAAGCTGGAGCAGTTGCACGGATGCTCTGGGGAGTGTTGTGTTGGCCAGGTCAGTAACTTGGTCTTTGAATTTACCGCACTTCTGAGCAGCTGTTACTCAAAATGGTAGAGCATTCACAAGGCAGCTTCTTGCATCCATTTTTTTACCAGAAGCCTAGAGGTGGCAGGATTCTGCATGAAATGTTCGTGATAAGAAGTTGTGTTACTGTGATATAGGATAATGGGTTAGCAGTGTAATGAAAGTAAATCAGGTCAATAATCTATACAAGGAAAACTTATTGCAGTCCTTTTAATAGCTGCATAATCAGTTTAAAAAAATCAAGTGCTTGTTTTGTGAAGAGTCGTAATAACTGCTTTCTTTAGAGTTTGTGTGGTTTGATAACTAATAAATATTTAACAGGACAATTGTCTCATCTATGAGGCACCCAAATTCAGAAAGTATTTAACTGAAGCTAAATACTGTAGACTGGAATGCATAAATTGACAGGAAAGGATAAATACTACATACAGCTCAGAATTACGTTTCACTGCTTGCGCACGTTAAGAGGAGACCAGTGGACTGTGACTAATGGGGCTACTTCTTCCTGCTCTGATAGAGCAAATGGGGATCCCTCCCACTCCTGCTGTATGTCAGGCTGCTGCTTTTTCCGTTCACATTATTCCTAATATGCCAGCGTATCTACCCCCCACATGCACATGCTGTGATGACGCACTGTGAGCGTGGCTGGTCATCAGCAGATCAATATGCAAAGGAGAAATTGCCTCCAGCTGTTCAGGCACCACATGCCAACAAAGAGCACTCACATAAGCATGAGCTGTACATGGCCCAATCCTACTCTTGCTCACGAGCTAAACAGACTCACACAGAGGTCTCCCTGGTAGCGCTTCCTCAACCTATGTTGTGCTGGTTTTAATCAAGAAAGAGTTAACTTTCTTTACACCCATATCCAGTTGCAGACCTATAATCTCTCCAGCCTTCCTTGCTGGCTAGTCAAGCTTGACATTTGTTCGTGTCTCACATACACGTGTACACACAGAGTAGATGACACTCATGAATAAATAGTTTGGAACAGAGTTCAGTATGATGGTAGGATGAACTGCCGTGAGAAGGTGCTGGGTTTGCACCTGCTTGCGTACAGCCAGCTGCTTTCATCTTCTCTTCGCTTCTTTTTGCTGTGCATGCTACTGAACCACCTTGATCCCTCTTTTTTCATCCTTGTCTCCTTGAAGAAAAACAGCCTGCCCCTAGTTTCTTTTTTCTTTTTAGGGCCAGTGTTGCTACATCCATTCCCCATTTTTGTATTTCTGGTGTTAACTAAAATACTCAGACTCATCATAGTCTTGAGATGTTTACCAAAGTTCTGTTGGCTTAGGAAGATACTTCTCCCAAAAAGATTTTCAGTGCTCCCCATTCAGCTATCCGTGAAATGTGTCTGTTTTTCCCATAACTCCCTTTTGAGCCATTTATGAAACCCAACTGTTCTTCACAGCACTACATGTCATTTTTATTAATTTCTTGCTCTGGCCTCTCATGTGGCCATCCAGCAGATTCTCACGTGATGTTCAGGAGTTTCTCTTGTCCTCCTCAGTTAGCTTAACCTCGCCTCCGGGCCAGGTTACCTGCCCACATGCCTCAGTATTGCACTTGTTCTCTTGTCTACCAGACAGTGAGTGGTAGCCTCCTTGGGCTGAGTTTCACCTAGTTTCACTCCAACTAGCTGGAATAGCCTGTGCTCAGGCAAAATCTGCCTTTACTGCAAGGTGAGGTAGGAGGTCCACCTGTCTAGAAATAATCAGGAAAACACAGCTGGAGTTTACAGTTTTTGTGAAGGTGTAGGAGACTAATCCCTTCTCTTGTTCTCAGCAGCCGAGAATTTCAACTTCCTCTGTAAGTCATCTTTGTTGTCAACACTCATGAATTCCTCAGAAATAACTGGAAGTTGATTAATGTTTGCTAAATGTTCCAGATATTTCTTTAATTTTAACTTGTCATGGGAAAGAAATTGCCTGATTTTATTTGCCTGCTTCTTAATTTGGATAAATTATGGATGAAATCATTACAGAACAGTTACCTGTTAGATCTTCATGAACTTTACGGTGCTTTGTCAGCAAACAAAGGAAACATAGAATATCTAGGAAGTTGTAACAGATCATTCCTACCCTTTCTTCATGCAGTGTCAGCTGGAGTAGGGGAATTCCTGAAGAAATACTTTAGACTGGCCTCTGTGGATTTTACATCAGTCAGTAACTGGCAGATAAAGTGACATTATTAAGAAAGACTTCAGCTCCTTAACTTTTATCATAAAATAGTTCCACCAATATAATCCAGACAGAGTAGTTCTTCCTATGCCATAACCCAGACCATTCTTAATGAGTACCTGGCCCTTCTGGTATATGATTAGGGTTGTCATGCTGGCAGAAAACACTGAAAACTTAAATAAGCATATCTTATCCTTTCACATAACCCCCAGCTAATCTTTCCAAGTAATGGTTGTCTGTTGCCACATACCTAGGCTGTATTTGATTTGATGCTTTAGGTAAACGTGATTTTTTTTTTTTTCTCCCCTACAGTGTTCCTAAAGCTTTTTGAACTCCTGTACATACTCATTCAGTTCTACAGCCATTTGTCTCCCTCTTCAGAAGATACATCCTTAGTTTATACATAAATTCACTTAACTATTAGATGAATTAACACAATTAGCTTTATATTTCCTCATTGCTTCACTTATGGTCTTGGATATGTTCTTGTTATTTTACTCTCTAATTTGTACTGGGTTATATTTTACTATATTTTCTTGTTTCCATATTTGAATCAATGTGTCATGTGATTTATCACTAGGTGGAAAGGAGGTATACTGTTTTTGAAGAATATGAATAGCAGAACAATATAGTATTAATTTAGTACAGTTTCCTGCACTGTAGTTGGTAGGAAATTATTAATTTACTGAGTTCACAAGGCAACTACTCAACTATGATATGCAGAACTTTATTATAAGCTCATTATTAGAGCTGTGAACCCAGAAACAGTAACACAATATTTAACAGTGGGATTCTCATTAGAATTGAAGCTAATAATATGTCTAGTAGAGTATTAACTGACCTCAGCAGTGATCCACCAGCCAGGAAGCGCCCTGGAAGGTGTGACTCTTGCAGTCATCCACATTCATAATTCTTATAACCTTTTTTCTTAAAATTAAATAGAAAGTTTTAGTAATATTGATAATTCACAATAATAGAAAGGAAATGGAAAAGTTAAATTCTGCTAATGTATGTAAATAATCAAGATTATTTACTGCTAGTTTCAATGCCAGATCTCAGGAGCTATGGGTTATATTAACAAAACTTGAAGCAAGTTGGTTATTGACAGTCTGTGTAGGTGCAAGTGTAAAAAGCTTATACATCAGAATCTGAGAGTTGAAAGATTCTTTCACATTTCTTCACCTTTGATCCTTGGAATAGCAATAGTGGAACTGGTGTTTGACTTGCCTAAGAGCTCACAGCCTTTTTGTGCAGGACAGTGAAAAGCACTGTGGGTGCCTCACCCTTGCATTCAAAGTATTACATGCAAGAAGGAATATACCACAGATACACTTAGAGCCAAGATTTTTTTACTACTAGCCTAAGTACAATCATGAAAATTTGAAATTTTCTGGGTCTAAGCATCCACATAAAAGGAAAAGCATTAAAAAAGTATGGAAGGACTGTGAGATGGTAATTCCTGTAACACTCACAGGTTGTGTGTACAGTCCCTAGTCTCTAAAAGTTTGTTGTTATTGAGCCTTTGTTTCTGTCAAACTTGCTGACAGGCAGCGTGTTTGTTGGAACTAATTATTTAGTGTTGGCCTTACAAAACCATGCCTTTATATTTAAGGCCTATGTTGACTCTTATAAATATGAATTTCATTTGCTTTATTAGTTGTAGAAGAGTGAAAATAAATTCTTAAATCATTGTAAAACATCTTAATTAGGATTTTGAAAAGAGTTTTTTCATAGTTATGAAGTTTCTAGTACTTTTCACTTGAACTGGCTCTTCTGATGAGTCTCTTAATGCAGTTTTAGCTAGTCTAAACACTTGAATTATAAGTCATCTGTAAAGGTGATTCAAAGAAGGAAACAGCTTTTTCCCCACCTGCCCCTCCCTGTCCTTCAATCACCTACCCCCCGCACCACCCCCCACCCCCCCCCGGCCCCGGCAGTGTGTTTTCTTCAAATTTAAACTGTACTCTTTAATCGTGTTGGTGGTAGCATGTTGAAAAATTGAAAGTATGACATGGAGAGGTCTCTTATACTTTTGTTCCTAAAAGTAGCTTCTTTAGGTCTTGGGTATTGTAGAGGTCATCACACCTGATGATTTTAATTGCAAGGTTTGCCATACACTGTAAATTTTGCTTTTTTTCTAAACCCCTGGCTTCTGAAATAAAGAAAATGACAAATCTTAAGTTTCATCTGAAAAGAGCATTCTTCTGATGTCTGTAGTGGAGAAGAGTTTAAAAATATGTTCTGTGCTGGAGAACTGTAAAGACAGCGTGAGAAGAAAAAGCCCTCACAAATGAAAAGTTCACTTTTCTATACCCACGACTTCTGGCAAATGTTAATTGCTACTCTACATATATATTTTTGACAAGGTCCAAATCAGTCACAGTGTTGGACTGCATCTGCCTCCGCCATTTTTTTAAAGTAAATTGACTGAAAACACCAAAACTCTTCCAACTGAGGTTTAATAAAACACCAACTAGAGCACGGTGTAGTTTTCAGACAAAACTACAGTTCAACTTGAGATGCCTGGAAGTGAAAGTAACTAGAATTAGCATCTTCCTGCCCATTCTGCCCTTGTACAGCAGGTTTTTTTTTTTCCCCATGGCCTTGCTCTCCAAGTGATTTCCAGTTACGTTCTCAGTTGCAGCAAACTTAAGGATCCAGAGGTGGATTTCTGAGGAGATCACTGTCTGCGACCTCTGAAAACTTGGCAGTACATCTGCTCCCTATATCTTCCTGGCAATCTTCCATTGTGCACGCTTTCAGCAAGTTCCTTCTGTGCTGTGTTGCTGGTTTTGTCTGTCTCACACTCCAGAAAGATTTCCACAGTTGAGCATCCTCACTTGCTCTCAAGGCCATCTCTCCAACCATCCAGCGGGTCCCTGCTAACAGAACACACAGGTATAGCAATTCCTGTTGTGCACATGCCTCCTTTCAAACAAAATTGAATGTACACTTGGTTATGAACAGCCAGAAAAGAAGATCCTTCACAACGTGTAAAATAGATAACAAACAAGTCCAAAGGCTTGTCCGTCATTCCTCCCAGAAATTTCTGAAGTGTTTTATATCAATTTACATTATAAAAATATTACCTTTAAGTGATCTGGTGCAGCTTGCCCTTTCTGCCACATCTCTCATGTAGAAGTGTGGAGTTACATCCTACACTAATGTTCTTTTGGACAAGCGA
The DNA here is from genome assembly GCF_000690775.1 of Eurypyga helias. Lineage (NCBI taxonomy): Eukaryota > Metazoa > Chordata > Aves > Eurypygiformes > Eurypygidae > Eurypyga > Eurypyga helias. The sequence goes on along the minus strand of NW_010231815.1, from coordinate 11,934 downwards.
AATGCTGAGGGAAACATCAGGCAATACTCTTACAGGAGAAAGTGTTCAGGTTAAAAATTTGTAAGTGTTTATTAGACAGACCACCTTTCTTTGGTCTTTTTGGCCTCAGAACTATATATATATTTTGTTTGACAACACTATTGTTACTGATATAAGTACGTCCACCTTTTTGTCTATATTAAGAGCACTTGTAAACAAGGTCTGATTGTGCTGGCTGGTAAACATTGAGAAATACCTAGAAAATCTATGAAAATACATGTGTATGTTTTTGTGTTATGCTTAATTTTAACAATAAGTGCAGACTGTCTTCTGATGTTTTATGACCTGCCATTAACTTGTCACTGCAGATTGAGTGTCTGTGTCATAACTCACTGAAACCAGGCTACACACAACCTAAATGGACAAGGTAGAACATGCTTTAACGATAGTTTCAGTGTAAAAAAACTGCATGTCCTGTGCAAATAAAGTTATGATTTTAGGCCATGATCGAAGTTCAGCCCTTTCAGAAGGGAACATGGCGACTGGCAAGATTTTTCGAGTCTGTCTGCATTAAAGTTTCTAATTTGTTTCTGAATTTCCATATATCCCACCTGCATGTTGTAATGGGGGAAAATATATTTACAAGTTGTTAGTCTCTCAACCTGAGATATATAAGATAGCGTGCATCTTGTACATATTTAAGACAAGTAGATGTTGTCTCTAGGACATCCTATGTGATTCGATTAATAAGCTTTTTGACCTTTGCTAATTAGCCGGTGTGGTAGGCAGTGTTGGAAAGATAGTGAAGACAGGGTTGTGCAGGGCGTCTCCAGCTGCCCTGGTGCTTTCTTTGTCACTTGCATCACTGCCACTGAGCATCGGTACAGCTGGGCCATAGGAAGTTAACCTACTTCTTATGCAGGGACATTGCTATAAGCAAAGCTAGTTGGTGCAGTCATAGAACATACGTGCTATTGTCCATACGAATGCTCTGGCTTTGCTACTGACATTGCAACATTATTAAAGCAAAAATGGGATGTTTGTATAAATAGGGTGACCCAGGATATCACATGCAAACTGGTGACTCTTCAGTGACTAGCACTAAAGCCAAACTTTCTTTATAAGGAGTAACCTATCCCCATACTAACATCCTAAGCACTGCATAAAACTAGCAGGTCTGGTGAGGTCAGAGATCCAAAGTAGAAACAGGTATACTTTGTTCATAGCTCTTAATATAAGAGTTAATATTGGGGCGGGGAGGAGGGAACCAACCAAAACTGAGATGTAATTAGTCTTTATTGATATGGGTGGCTTGTTTTATGTTCTTTGGAAATTAACTACATAAACCTTCAGATGCCACTTCTTAATGCTTAGCTCAGCTCCAAATCCAGTAGACTGAATAAAAACTGGTGAAATGTGATTGTAGTAAACAATCTTTAAAGTTCTGCTGCTGCATATTGTTTGCAATTGTCTGTTTAGAGATACTGACAAAATGCTTGCAGAGAAGATAAGAACTTGGAAATCCAGTCAGGCACGTGATTACATGAGAAAAATGAATGCGTAAGTGGAGATTTAGTTTTTGCAAAATTCTATTATGCATTAATACTTTGTGTTTCTACTTTCTAGGTGGTTAGCTAGAGTTACACTGAAGTACTTGCATGCTCAGATGACCTGACTGTGATTATTGCATGGAGACTATAATAAATTAAATATATAGGTGTATCTATAATTGAGGGCCTGAATGTCAAAACTATACAGAACTGATTAAGATCTTAGGCCATGACAGAGTGTGGGTTTCTTAAGTTTCAAAGACTTAAAACTAAATTCCCTTGCTAGCTAAAGTACTTCTCTTGCAAGTAATTATTTTCCCTTCATGAACATATGAATGTTAACTGGGTCTCACTACTATGGAAGTCCCATCCTTCAGGATTCTCCTCATCAAGTTACTTGCAGAATGGCTAATAAATATGCCAGGGGCAGAACTGAATCAGCACAGCAATGTGGCATTAAAGGAGTACCACCAATTGGACACACATGTAGACTTGGTTACATTAGGAACAGTAAGAACTGGCAGAATAGAAGATGAAAAGTTTGGTGTTCTTAACAAATTCTGAGATGAGTTAACATCTTCTACTCTGTCCAAAGTCTTAATTTGCAGTGTTAAATCCAGTTTAGGAAACTAAAAATATTCCAAGGCTATCTTAACCCCTGATATTGTACACTAACTCTGCAAGCCTCTGCCTTTAAATGGGTCATGTACACAGCTGTACACCCTTGGAGAGAACTCCAGCCATGGGTTATTTTTACTTTAGGGTTCAGTGTTAGAAAATGAGTAAATTTTTATTTTAAATGATTCCTTCTTTATCATCACAACTTTTTAGTTACTCTATATCATTAATGGAATGTTTAATTTAGATGAATGCTAAAAATTCATCCTCGTAGGATGATGACTTTAAATAAAGCATTATAAAGCCAGGATAGAGCCTCATGTTTTGGTAACAGACAGATTTGCATGACGTACTTCAGTTTAACAAGGAGTTAATTTTATAAAAACATAACTGAAATGTACAGCAAGATCCTCAAAAACATTTCATTCGGTTTCTGAAAACAGTGCAGTGCCTTGCTGTTTTCCAGACTTTAAAAAAATATCTGGGATTTTTTTTTTTTTTATGGGGAGGGGTATGAATTCAATTTTAAGGAGAGAGTCTAATTTTGGGCAAGAATAGTTGAGTCAGGTGGAGGCTGATGTTCAGATCCTACAGATCTTCAAAAAACTTCCTAGAATGGTAGTATAAACTTAGTCTTGCTTAACTGTAGCTTTTAAGACTGGAAAAGCAGCATGTTATGTTTAGTTATGGGGTGCCAAAGCCATATCAGGCTGGGTCGCTGTTGCACTTGCCCAGTTTCTCCTGTGAGACTCGTTCTCCGTTGGTTCAAGTGGTTCCTGTTGTCATAGAACTCAAGTCAAGGGTTATTTTCCCCTAAGGTTAAATCTCCTTGAGGTACACAATGAATTTCCTCATCCTCCTGCACTGTGCTCCAAGTGCACCCAGGTCCTCATGAGAAAGCAAGCCTGTTAATGTGTTTGCCTTTCCCAGAGGGACAAGAAAACCCTTAGCAACCCGGGCAGTTCCATATGTAGGCCATGCTGGGTCTACTCCTCCCTTATCCACAGGGGCTGTGTTTGGGCAGGGCCAGGTCAGTTAGCGGATTCTCCAGTGTTAACAAGCTCAATAGCTCCTGCTAAATTTGCTGAGGATACAGTTTACTTCAAGATTTCCAAGGCAGGCAAACAGTTTAGCTTAAACACAATTTCGCTATGCTCCTTTGAATCTGGAGATGGATCAGATGGTTGTTTACAGTGCTTATCTCTGTTCTGCTGCATCTTCCTTGTGACTCCTCCTGGGTGCTGCAATTGCCAGCTCAATCTTGTAGAAAGAACAATTCCATGAAGAAAGAAATTTTTTTTTCCTATTTTTTAGGCACTTCTGAGTTGTTTATTTATTGCTAACAGCTTTTTAAAGCTGAATGAAGTGAGAGCACAGCTCTTTCTTCTGCCTTGGCATGTGACTCAGCACGTGTTTTACTGTTTGACTACAGTCTTTTAAATCCCTCTGATAAGCCTCAACTGTAATTCACCATTTTTAAAACTCAAATATTAAAACATTTAGGATTTTTATGGGTTTTGTTTGGTTTTTAATTAAAAGTTTTTGATAGCCATCTCTGACTGTAATAAGCTTTCTGTAAGCGTTCTGAGGAAACTTCCAGGTACTCCTGTGACCAGGTGGCATTTCTTCGGACAGAGGACTCAACAATGAATCTTCATTCTTGTATTTTGAGCACATAAAGAGACACTCAGCATCTTAAATATTACTACTGATGGTCTGCAGATGTTTGGTTGCATGGAAAGAATCCCCATGCAAGTTGGATCCTTCACTTTACTAATTTCAATAAAACTCTTCCCAACTATCTGACCCAGATGGAGAAGTCTTTCAAGGCAGCTTTACATGTTTTTGTGCAAGTCTTGAAGCAGAGGAAGAGCTACACTTGTGGATGTAGCGGTTTCTGGGGACTTGAACACACAACTGGACTATTAATGCCAGGTTTTGGTTTATCAAGGAGTATGTAGAGACCGATTTCTGCTGGAATTCTGCCAGCAAACGGAATGTGCTAATGATTTCTATCGTCTTTCAGCAGTATCCAGTAGGTGGCACAAGTACACAAGGCATTTGTACTGTCCTTTTCTTATCGGAGTTATTTTATGTTTGATTCATCTCCAGGGTTGTAATGATATTTAGTCCAGATAATTAAAGTGCTCCCACTCCTTTATGCATATGTATCTCAAAATTCTATCTTAATTAGGTGCGTGTCTTTGCTAGTTTTATTTTTTGCTCTCTCTTCATACAAGTTGGATTCTGTGATAGACTATATCGAGAAAAAAATATTTTCTGTATACAGTCATAAGGGACTTCTCAGTGCATCCCTTGGGAACAGTGCCAGGTAATTCTCTCTCACACAGATGTATATTAGGTTTGTAAAGTAAACAAATGTTTTTCGTCTGAAGAGATAGTTTTCTCTCATGAAGAATCAGAAATTTTATCTTAGCTCTCTATTCTGCATCTTTTTTATAGCTCACTTGGTAATCTTTTTAATTATTTACCTTTTCACTTTCTTTATGCCATGAAACTTAATATTACAATTATCAGGTTATAGTTCCTGTTTTGTAGGATAGCAGGAAGTTTATTCTTTTTCAACACATAGAAACTTCAGTCCTTAATCAGAGCAAAACCCCTAGAAGGGGTGTAAGTGCCCAAGTCATGCGTGAGGCTGATCTGAGACTTTAAGAATGGTTTGGAGGCTTTCAGTTCTACTTTTACTGTTGTTGGATCTTTCATAGTGAAATGTCTACATGTTGAATACATACTTTCTCTCACTGTCCTCCTTACTAGTTTCCCTGACAAAACTGAAGTATTTGTTTTTCTACTAAACCACAAATAAGTACAGAGGGAAGAATTTGATTTAGGATTTTATTTTCCATGGACCTGAGCACAGGCGGCATGACACTTACTAATTACGAAGAACAGAGAAAAAGCTGTAGTGTCCTATTGCATATATACAGTCAAGGCATATTGGATCTCTACTGATTTCATATTTTTCTGTTATTTGTAAAATTATCTGCTTTTTCTCTGATTACCAAAATAAGAAAAAAATAATTCTTCTCTTAGTTGTATGTAACTGATAAAGCTTGAGAGTTTGTAACAAAATGCATTGGGGAAAAAGAACAGCACACTTCTTAAAATTTTCCCATCTCTACCAAGTAAATGCTTTGTATTTACGCTATCCAGGTCTACTTGCTTCTGAAGCTTCTTTGTCTCAGAGTATATTATGAGATCTTATTCTCTACACCAAGAGTTATTTAGATGTGGAAGCCATATTTCATGATTTTATATAGGGAGAGAGAGCTAATCTAGTTTTAGGAAGCCAGTCATTAGGAGAGAAAAAAAGAAATGGAAGAAGGCTGCTGAAGGGTTGTCATGGAGCTAGCCTTTAAACCTTTCTGCGAACACTTTTTACAAGAAGGGTAAACTACATAGGCTCCTGTTGTAATTGGAAAGCTTCAGAATTGAAGCTGTGTATGTGATTTTTGCTGGCCCTCTCGAGTAGCAAAGGCATGAGGACTACTCAGTTTAATCGCAGTATCAGGCTTGTAAAAATGTGTTGCCCAAACAACCCAATCTCAAGTGTCACGTTGCTTGGCTTGTAAAAATGTGAAGACAGCTATCACACTGTTTTTAACTTACTCCCTTGGCCTGTAACTATGATAATTCCTATAACACTGTGTCAGTAATGCTTTCCTTCAGAATACCAATTTGAGATACCAATGTGGTGGTGGCTGCTGCTGCATTTTTGTTTTCTTTTCTTTACTTGCATGTGAATGTCAAGTGATGGTTCCTTGGACAAGCATTGCCTCAGGAACTGTCTGGTGACTAAGGGCTCTCCTGTAGTGCCTGAATGCTGCTGGCCAGCCGTGACAGGAGTATGATGGAGGCACTATGCTCTCCCACCAAATAAAGAACAATCTAGCTGATTTCTAAAAATTCTGTTGTTTGTAGAGTAGGCTTTCATTACTTCAAGTGATGATATTTTTTTATTTTCCCCAAAGCTAATCTTATATAGCATATATCATGGGCATCAGTGACTTCATATCTTCCCATCACTCCTGACAGGAAATTATGATACACTAACAATATACTGAGGCAAATAGGATATATCATTGCACAGAGGAATAAAAAAATCAGAAACAGGTTTATTCTCCATTTTTTTGTTCTGTCTCAGATCCATGCTTCTGAAGATAAAAACATTAAAGGACCATCACCTCCTCCTCATATCAAGGATGCTGTGAGCATTGCTAATGGGTGCATTGCTCAAAACAGAAAGGAAACTTGGGTCGGTAGTTACGTTTTAATAGAACTGCAAGACATGGCTAGTGTCTCATTAAACACTTCAGTTTGACTTCCTTGCCTCAGACAGTGCTATTACTGGAAGTGATGCTTGCTTCAGTGAGCTAGAAAACCCAGAGAAGAGCTCGATTTGCTTTGTTTGTTTGTTCTACCGTTCCAGCTGGATTAAACTAAATTATTCTCATCTCAGTGCCTTGCTGCAGACATAAAAGGACTGTGGTTCTTACTCTAGTGAGAAACAAGAACATTACCTCTGCTCCAGAATATCTCTCTTTCCCCTTATGCATAGTGTATTCCTCCAGTGTTTGGCAGTTAAGTGAATCATAAAGTTTTCATGCTCTGCAGTGGGTATATTCATATGTAAAACTACTACTATGCTTGTCATGAAATTGTAATAGGACACAGCACTTACCACAGCTGTGGACTTTTTCCTAACTATTTGAATCTCCAGGTGTGCCCTTGAATTGACAATAACAAGGTGATGTAGTGCTGTTAAACCTTTACTGTATTTTATAATCTCGCTGTCTGGGGAAATTGTTTCATAAGAAGAAGTAAATATAGATAGTTGTTCCTAACTTCCACCAACATTTATGTGGTTTTACATGTTAGGAATTTCATGTGAAAACATATAAAGCATAGAAATATAGATGCTATATAAAGCTCCGTTAGCTTTATGGATTAACATAATAAATTTCAAGTCAGTAATAATGGAAAGAAATAAATTTCAAGTCAGCCTTATGGAAAATTCACGTGTGGGTGTTTATCAGTGTCAAAGAAACCCCAACCAAACAACTTGGAATTCCATTATCTTTGTTAATATGTTTCAAAGTAAAATAGCCATCAAGAATGAAATTCACGTTATACAGAAGAAAAGCAGCAGAGCGCCCTTCACTGTGACTACATCTTTAATATAGTTGGAGGAGGAAGACAGAGAAAAAGAATATTGAGTTGCTTTTAGGACCTATTCTTTTTCTGTTACTTTGGTGTAATTGTGACTGTTGCCATCATAGTTAAATGGACTTCTGCTGCCACTTTTTCAGATCCTCCAGAGGGCATTTGTACTACTCCACTTCATGCCATTGCTCAATGACTTCCAAATCTCATTATCTTTTAGAAATAGTTGCACAGGATTTTATCTTCGAAGGTGGTTTGTGGGGGAATTTTTGTTTGGTTTGGTTGTGTTCCATTCCTCTCCCCACCCCGATGTTATATTTAATAAAGTCTAGAACAGAAGAAACCAATTTGAAAGAAATTTCTGGGTGTGACTTTTTGCCTTATTTCTATTAGTCTGCTTAGGGACTGGATGTTTTGGGAGAGTTTAAGGTTTTTCTTTATATTGATAACTAGTACTTCAAGTGGTACAGTGAACCTGTTTTTAACTATTCAATTTGTATGCTTATGGCCACTGTATCACATTTCTAGAAATACTGCCCCTTTTTTTGAATAATTTCTTAAGGAAATTCATCATAAAGGATTTTTTCATTTACAATATAGACATCTTTCTAGTGAGATTTTCTGATGGGAGGGAGAAGATTCAGAGTTTTCTCACCTTTTTTTTTTTTTTTTTTTTTTTTGTTAGCAAGTGTACATATTCACCTACAGTCTGCCAAGAATGGAGTATGAAAACATTAATTAGCAAGCTACCATCCTTCCTGTAGTTGCCATTCCTGCCATTGAGGTTAGGAAGAGCTTGTAATTTTGAGACCAGATTTTAGGTATTGAGTCAGCAGTTTTGGTTCTTTCTTTCCTTACATCAACCAGCTTTTAGAAGGATTTAGTCTTAACACAGAACTTAAGTGCACAGCCTCTTCAAAATAAGATCTCCTCATACTTGCAGAAGACTATATGTAAAAAATGTGTATTGCATAGGTATCTCAGGCTTAGCTTTTAACTGCAGACCCCAGCGTTTTTACTTTACTTCAATTACTTCAGTACTTATCTGTAAAGCAGCTAGCCCCTAAACCAAGTAAGAGCTGAATCTGGCAGACCACACTGTGAATCATGATGCCCAATAAAGTGGATTTTGCTTGTGAATGTGGAATTTTAAGCTATGAAAGTTGGTGATGCATTTTTCTTTTAAAAAATGAAATTTCAAGGCTATAGAACTGCCAATATAGTTTGTCAAAATGTAGAATATTTTGAGATACACTTTTTATTCTATTTATGGTTTCATATTTTTTAGCAGAAAATTTGGTCATGTAAAACTTATAAATCACAGTCATTAGGTATTTATTCCTGCAATTGTTTACCTGCTCCAGTTGGTGAGCACAGTAGTTTCTTCATTCTTTGCCAATTAATAAAAGTATCAATTATTTCAAATCCTGAAAAGCTTGCAGAACACAACAACAAGTTGCCATTGTGCAGGTGGTGTTTAACTTCTGTTTAGAGAACTCATGCCTATACTTGAGCAAACACAGAAACTTGGTTTCAGCTGACCCCCTGAAAGTAAAGCAGTCTGCTTGTTCATTCAAATTTCTGTTAAATAGTTATTAAGATGGTACAGAATTACACTGTCATCCTCTTTTCAACTTTACTGTAAATGTAAACCTAAATTTTGGGGTGGAAAGTACTAGTGTGTGCTAAATAATGGCCACCTTATGAATACAGCTTGAATCTGTAATGCTAGCAAAAGTATAGTAATGTCCTATATCAAATGAGAACATATGGCTTAGGTATATTACATTTATTTTAATGCTATTTAATCTTTACATAGCCCATATGCTCAATGCAGATATTGTTAGAATGAAAACAGAGGCAACACTCCCTCTGCACTGTCTTTCAAACTTTGATAGTTTTATCAAGTAAATAAATCAGAATTACTAAAAGGCAAGGAGAAAAAATAGTAATTATAAATGTGTTAAATTTGAAAGAAAACACGTAATAAAAATCTGTTATTTGGTAGAAAGAAATTAGATATGCATATGTGCACTTATGAGTGTGCGCGAGTCGGTGTGTTCATAGGGAATGGTGAGAGAATAAGGAAATACCTGTTTGTTTTTCGGCTTAAAATTATGTTCCTACACCCATGAAACCAGTAAAGGTATGGCATAATTTCATAGAGGAATTTGTGTAGTAAATTCTTCATCAGTTCCCTGTCGTTCTTGAAAAATACATTCAGCACAAGTGTTCCGTGCTATTCCAAAAGCAAAATACTTAAAAATATTTTGTGAGTCTGTGGTGGTTTATTCTAAGAGGTAAGCTAGATAATAATTAAAAACAACCTTAAAATTCTTCTTTGCCTTTTTTTTTTTTTTAAGTAGGACTTTAATGAGAAATGAGAAGTTCCTTTTAGGCATATATGCAATATGAAAAGGGATGAGGAAGACCAAAAACATCTAAGGGAATCATGCTATTCTGGGTCTGGAGCCAGCAATAAACTGCCGGCTTTCACAACCAGTCCAGAATGATCCTCGTAAATCCTGTACTAATCCTTATCCTTGTACTAAATTAGATCTTTATGGGAGAAGGAGGTTAAGGCAGACAGGCTGGAGTCCAGAAGATGATATTCAGCCAGCCAGCTGTAGACTCTTTCCATGTATGCCAATGATTCTTTTGAAAATATTGAATGTCTAATCAATAAGACTAAACATATTTATATGCCATATTGGGCTCTGGATGTTTGAAATTACATGAACTCCTGTCTGAAAATTCAGACAAAATTCAAATCTTTGTCACTACACTCTATTATTTTATGGTCTCTTAAAGTTCTTTATCTTAATTCCTAAATAAATCTTGAACAGTCAATATTTAATTTTTAAGCAATATTTATAGCAGTAATTCTATTATGGGTTTCTTGCCTCATCTCTGTGAAGAAGCAGCTGTAGGATGGAAATATATATCAGAGCCAAAGGTTTATTTGATTAAACTATGGCAACAGCATTAATCTTCAAAAGGAAATTAAGATAATAGAGGGGGCTGGATGGACCAGGAGATTGATAATTGGTTAGAAAGCTTTTGACCTTTGAGCCAGTAGCTCAGATTCAAGCCAAGTCAGTAGTGACTGAAAATCATTACTCCCTGATAGCAGTGCAATTGCCATGTGAAATGGGTGATTGGTTTCATTCCAGTTCCTGGTACTCTCATTGCAAAAACTGTTACTCCCATTGTCAGGGGTTTAAGGAAGGAAAGGACAAGGATGCTTCTTTACATACTCACCCTCAGAAGTATTTTTGGACATAAGGAAGGGGAGAAGCTGCAGTCTACTGGCACATTGAAAGCATCACAGCTACCATCAGACTCTTGTTAAGGTATTAAAAACTCAGTTCCTGTTTTGTCCACATAACACATCTGGTTGACATGAGTAAAAGTGAAAGTTTTATATGTAACACAACTCGAAACACCTTTATAAAGATCTTTCTCATTTATAATACTTCGGAGTTTTTTCATTATTTTCAGTAGGAAAAAATGTGTGACAGTAGTGATCTATGGTGTTTGTTTTTGTTTTGGGTTTTTTTGGTTATTTTTTTTTTAATTGAAATTCACAGAAAACTGTTAATCAAGCATTTTATATGAATCTATTTGACCTTGGAATTGTGCTTGACCTGTTTTGAGTCAATGGGTGATTCACACCTGAATTGAGCTACTAAAGATTTACAACTGCTTGTCTATGTCATGTTGTGTTTTTCCTCCTTAATTGGATGACCTTATGTTAATAATTAATGCTACCTGAAACCAATATAACTTTTAGTCCTGTAAGAAATCATTTAGCTTGCTAGCAATTTCAAGAACCACAAAGAGTCATATTAAAATGATGGAGGATACATTTGTCCTCCTCTTACTCTTCTGGTACTTTGTTGCTGGCCTGGATTAAACCATGACATTTGGTTATATTTATCAACTATTTCACCATCCATCTCCTTTCATTGTTTTTACCTGTGAAGAATGTGGCTATATTGCTCACACAGGCATACTTCCTGACTTTTGGTTTTCCTGTTTCTTCAATCTGTTCCTGGATTCCACTGCAAACCAGATGTTCTGTTGCTTCAGCATGATCATATCGCCATGTATTTTCTATGTTTATGCTGAAATTTAATAATGTTTTGCCTTTTTTTGCCTATTTCAATATTTTCCTTTCTAATAACTTCGAAATCAGAGTTTGAATGTCTGTTATGTATTCTCACTGTATTACATTCTGGGGGGGGTTTTTTGTTTGTTTTTTTAAAATACCCACCCTGCCCTAGCTGAACCACCCCAAAATCCCAATATTTAGAGTATAATCTCTGTCCATTTTCCTATATAACTGTCCAGCTAGAAGTATTCACTAGTAGATTTTTTTTTGGGGTGTACTTTTGGTCTACAGTAGACAAAACATATCAGAGAATGAAAATAACAATGGACCATTTAAAACTCAAGCGATGCTTATATTAAAAGTTTTCTCACAGTAAACTCGCCCTTATTCAGAGGTTGCTACATTATTTTCTCCATGGGGAGAAACCAGCTTTAGAAACCCATTGGATTTGTATAAGGTCTTTTTGAATCATAGAATAGTTTGGGT
>NW_010231814.1:0-214 GCF_000690775.1 Eurypyga helias | reverse complement strand
CCGCTCTCCCGGAGAGGCAAAGCCTGCTGCCAGTGTCCTGGCAGAAGCTGCTCTCATGATGCGTTGCCATGACGCTGGACTCAGAACACTGTGACACGCCGGGGGGTCTGTTGCGGTGTCTCCCCCCCCAGTTTGTGCTGATCCCGGCGGGGCTGAAGCCCACGTGTGGCTCCCGACCCTTCCCCAGGGCCGGCTGCGGCGGGCGTCCCCGCAT
>NW_010231813.1:0-1406 GCF_000690775.1 Eurypyga helias | reverse complement strand
AAGTAAGAAAATATATGGACCGAACATTAAGGAAGACTTTTTAATTTTATATATATTTTTAAATGCAGTGTCTAGGCTGTTTCAGAACTTACATTGCTGAGCTGAATTCACAGGGAAAGTTGTGTTGGGTTTTTTTAATCAAAATAATTAAACTTGCCCTTTCTGCAAACCACAAGAGACCTGTTGAATTGATTCTAAGTTTCCCTTTGGTTGATGGAGCAAAACGGCATGCAGAAATCTGCAGGGCCCCATATTTAGATGATAAATTATACAATTTATGTTGGAAGCAAAAGGATAAATAGAATTTTCAGTTGTTGCATTAATTCGTTGCCGGACTCTGGGAAAGCCTTATCCACAGTTAACCCAAAGGTATTTCTCTCCCCTCCGCGCAATAGAAAACCATCTGCATATATCGAAACGCATGTCCACGATCAGGCGGTGTGTCCGGAACTCGGGCAATACCGTGCCCGTGCATCTTGTAGCACTGCGATGGTCGCTCTGGTAAAAGCTCACGCTTTGGGAAGTCCTTGTAAAACCCGGGCATAGGGCTCTTCCTACCCTGATGGACGTAGGTCTGCTGCTCACTTTCATTACGGGCGAGCACATGCACACCTGTATACACGAAATACGTTAAATACACAAAATCAAGATAAACGAGGTGTCTTACTCGGGTTTTCTTTTCGTAAAATAAACACTCTCACGTCTGCTTATTCAGCAACCACTGGACGAAACTGATAGCTTTCTAATATGCGTGTATACAGTGAAATTCCACCTGTCGGCTGCACGGAGGGAAGGGTAAAGGAAGGCAATCTCTTCGGATCAATAGTTCACGATTTCATTGGTGGAAAAAAAAATGTCCAGCGTAGAGCGAGGAGGGGCAGGTGTGTCAAGTGGCTGTCCTGCCCAAAAGTGGATAGGGTTGAAAATTACCGACCGTGGAAAGTCATTTATGCTATTCATCCTAGCCTGCCTCTGATTGCACAGAATTCCACCCGGGGCAGCTCGGTGAGTTCTGCCAAACATCCTCCCCGCCTTCCTGGAAGTCCTTCGCTAGTCTTCCCCCGTGCAGACGACGCTGCGTGTGGGGCAGCGCAAAGGAGTGTGTGTCCTCGCCCTTCCGTGGTACCACCAACCCGCGGACCTCCCCCCCTCTGCCTCCCGTTTCCGTACGAGAAGCCAAAGGGCGGCCCTTCTCTGGAAATTAACCTCTTTAGATCGCTTTCAGCTCGCGATGGTTCTTCCCCGGGTGTTCAGACATCTGCCGACCAGGACACGTCCCCTCTGCCTCCCGTTTCCGTACGAGAAGCCAAAGGGCGGCCCTTCTCTGGAAATTAACCTCTTTAGATCGCTTTCAGCTCGCGATGGTTCTTCCCCGGGTGTTCAGACATCTGCCGACCAGGACACGT
>NW_010231812.1:2956-6436 GCF_000690775.1 Eurypyga helias | reverse complement strand
ACCCCCACACTACAGTGCAATGTCCCCATCGCTATGACCCCCCCCACGTCGCAGTGCAATGACCCCACCGCTGTGACCTGTCACCAAGTCTTTCCCGGGCAGAGCTGCGGGCGCAGCTGAGGGTTGGGTTTGGGTGGGGTTGTGCCCCCCCAGCTGTGTCCCGCGCCGCGGGAGGCAGGTCGGGCCGAGCCTGCAGCCGGACCGGGTGGGGACACGGTTAATCCCACTGTCATCACCGCCCGCAGCCTGTTTGCCCCGTAACCCCCCCGTGGGCCTCTGCTCCTTATTAGTCCGGTGCGAGCCGTGGGGCAGCTGCTATTTTAATACATTTGTGCTGATGACAACACCAGAGCGGCCGGTGTCTTCCTTTTAAGCACAAACCAGTTTGGGGCCGCTGTACCAGTGCTGCAGGGCTTCAGGTTTTAGTTAAAGAAGTGAAATGGCCATTTTTTACAACTTTTATCTTTTGTTTTAACCAGAAAACCCTCCAGCTCTGCCACCAAGCTCCAGACTCTGGTGACCCAGCCAGGCTAGCCCTGGATCCTGGCTGAGCATGGAGCATGTTCAAGGCTGGGGGGAGGCTCTGGGTGTGTTTTATCCGAAGGCTGAGGCTGGTTCTGTGTTTTCCCCGTTTCCCAGTTATTCCGAGAGCTGCGATGCGCTGACCCGCTTCACCACGGCCTTTCTTAAGGGGCTTAAGGTGCATCGACACCATCATTAGTATTATCTGGTTATTGATCTATGAATTACAAATTCTATCGCTGGGCCTTAAGGTCGTGCTCTAACAGACCATAATGACCTGCAGCAGCCCCCCCCAGGGATGAGCCCTCACGGGGTGCCCCGAGTGACAGGAGGGCATTCGCACGTGGGCCCTGCTCCGCCTTCCCGGCTCTTTCACGGCTCTGCGACCCTCTGGCTGGAAAATGGAGTGACTCCCGCTCCGCGCTGGCCCCCCCGAGACCGGGCGAGCGGGCACTGCGGGCTCTGCCACTCACCTCTCCTGCCTCGGGATGCGGGAGGATGCTCGGGGCGCTGACGTCTCACCTGGGAAGGATGTGCTGTGGCTTTTAGTTACAGTCCGGGTGGCTGAGCGCTTCAATCGCTTCCTTCGCCGTGAAATGTGGCTGAGGAGGGAAGAAGGATGCACAGTGAACGGCAGGAATTGGCTTTTCAGTGCAGGGAGCGAGGGATATGGCATCGGGGGGAGAGCCGGCTGAGTTGGCTCCGCAGCCAAGCGTTTAACAAAACACCGGTATGAAACTGTCCCACTGGGTGACCCCAGCCGGCACCAGGGAGCACATGGCCCGGGCCAAATCCAGCCTGGAGCTCCGGCTCCTATAGCTGCTGGATGCACGAGTTCAATTTTCGCGCTATTATTGGGCATCGCTAAGGTGTCTGTTCAGACACAACGTGCCAAGTGCCTTTGAGAGGCAGCTCCCACAAGCCAGGAGTTACCCACACATGGCCAACCCCCCAGATCTTTCCTGTTTAGGACATCCTCAGCCTGGGAGGGAGCTGAGGTCTCCGACTCCCGAAATAGCAGGCAGGACCCAGGCTGTGTCCCCTGAGCTAGGCGGGATGGGGTGGGCCTAGAGGTCGCTGAGGCTGGCTCCGTCCGTCTCAGTACTCTAAATCCCAGGCCATCACTCCCTTTACATCTCCCTATGTCGAGGACACGAGGACATCTCCCTCTGACACGGTTAGTGCCACTCCTCACTGTCACAGGGACACCGGGCATCCCCCGGGCAGGGCTCCCTGCACCTCCCCTTGGCTCTTGGCCTTCACTCCTCATCCCTGCCTGTCCATCCACCCAACAGCCTCCTGCTGCGCCTCACCAGAAGGAAACCTGGGAGCTCGACAAGCCCACGGCACCCTCCTGAGGTTCGCTCTGCACAGCTCCCTCCCGGGAGCAGGAGCCCGGTCCCAAGCAGAGCCCCGTGCCCAGTCCCGAGTCCTTGGAGGGGACACAGGAGGGACAACCTGCCCCGGGGCTGTGGGAGCCTGGGCAGGACGGGGCGGAGGGTCACGGTGCCCGCTGCGAAAGCAGCAGATCAGCACCTCCGGCTCCGTCCATCGAGGGCCGGGGAGATGAGGGGGCAGCGGTGGGCGAGGGAGGCGGGAAACCGAGGGCTCCAGGTGTCAGGAACCCAAAACGGAGCCTTATCCCTCTAACCCACTGTGAAGGGGCAAACACATGGACACGCAACAAAGCAGATTCTATACATCAGCACTCTTCTGGCTTTCCTTTTTTTTCCCCTTTTTGACACAATAAATCTCTTCTTTTTTTAAAAAAGCTCGTGGTAGCGATTGCATCATCTCCCTTGCGCTTCCTTCCCCACCCCGCCCCTGGAACAGCACAGATTAAGATAAAGTGATAGTGCTGTGTCAAAGAGTGCTTTAGTGCCACACTTGGGATAGAAGAGGAGAGGTTAATTTATCATCGCTGGGGAGAACTGACAGAAGAGAGATATACTACCGAAGGGGGATTTAGCACAGGGCCAAGAAACTTCACACTATTTTTACCATCTGTCACATGCTCTAATAAAGCAGGACAAAATATGAAGAAAGGAAAAATGAACTATCAAACACTGATGTAATGCAGCCCATAAATCTAATTTAATTACTTTGCATGGAGACAGGTCCTCGAGTCCGTGTGAATATACTGGATTTTCTTGGCAACTTAACAACTAAGTGTTTTAATAACATCACACCATAATTTATTCTGCTTGAAACACAAAACCTCTTTTGTGCAAGTTTCTTTTTTATTATTATTTTTTTTTCTTGTGAGAACTGTTAATTTTTCCTGCTAATGTCAAAACTGGCATAAATTCACATGTGAACTTGAAGCCTGACTGTGAAAAAAGGCGGAGGTTAGCGAACGCCTTTTCATTGTTCGCTGCTTTCTGCGTGTGCTCGTGTGTGCATACATGGGGGGCTGTGCACGCCGGAGGAATAATTGGGCCTGTTGATGACTTAGGTGAAGAGAGTTGTCTGGGTAATTAGACTTTAACATGGTGACAAAAGAGCAGGGGGGAGGGAGAAGTGGGTGTTGGCCAAAAAAACCCCAAAAGTAGAGGAATGAAAAAGGCAACAAAAGCCTGGTTTTGGAAAAGGCAGAGGAGGATGAAGGGTTGGGGGAGCGCTGCCCAGGTCAGCCTGCCTGGGCGAGGGGTTTGCAGGGGCAGGGACCCTTCCGCGGGGAGCAAATCACAAAAAGTAGAATTATTATTCAATATGTGTTCCTGCGAATCCGGATGCAGCGCAGAAATTATTGCTAATAATGAAAGCTATATATCAAAGGTTATAAAACTCCCGTGTGCTGGGACACTATTTTTCTAGGCTTTGTTCTGAACCATTAAAGATGACATATTGAGTTTGTGTGCCTCTGTGTTTAGTAAGAGACATTTAAATCTGATTTTAACCTAATCTGGCAATTTTGACATTTGTCTCTGGTCTTTAAAGCAGGAGCTGTGATGCCAC
>NW_010231812.1:2692-2932 GCF_000690775.1 Eurypyga helias | reverse complement strand
CCCCCCCCCCCCAGCCTCCATGACCTCACGCAGGAGGGAAGGAGTGAGCAGGTAATTAATTTGTTAGATCATCAGTGATTCATGTAAAATAAAACCATCAGTCCCTGTACAATTCTCACTGGGAGGGGAAAAAAAAAAAAGAAAAAAAGGAAAAGAGGGAGGAAAAGAAACCGCAGGGGCCGGGGATCCTGCCCCGAAGGCTGGGGGTGCCTTTCTTTGGGGTCGTGATGGGCTGGGGAC
>NW_010231812.1:2296-2604 GCF_000690775.1 Eurypyga helias | reverse complement strand
TACTGTCTTGGAGAATGAAGTAATTCCTGCCCCGGGGTGCTGACCCTGCCTGCGCAGTGCACTGAACGTTAAAACTCGGGGGGCTGCCCAGAGCCCGGGCGCGGGGTGTGGAAAGGGCAGAGCCGGGGGCGTGATCCCCAGTTGCTGCTCTTCAGGCACCTTCCTCCCTGTCTCGCTGCTGAACAGGCCTTTGGAGAGGGGGAAAAGCCAAATCAGGGGCCGTTTTTAGGTGCAATTTGAATTTCTTCTCCTCCTGCAAAAGGGCCATTCAAGTGGGGGGAGCGGAAAGACAGTCACACCCGAGGGCG
>NW_010231812.1:0-2238 GCF_000690775.1 Eurypyga helias | reverse complement strand
GCGGCTCACCCGGCCCCGCGCGGGGCGTCGTGATTCAACGGCCGGAGCTGTTTTATCACACTCACACAGTCAAAACGTCAGATGATTTACGTGACCGAGCGTGCCAACCCGGCCTTCCCGGCCGTATTTAACATGAGAGAGGAGCCGTGCCGTGAACCGAGCTGCCTTCCCCCTGCTCCCGTGGACCGCTGGCTGGCTGCCCTGGCCGCCTGGCCCCTGTCCCCATCCCCAGGGAGTTGCAGCCAGGACCCCTTGTCCCCCGTCCCCATCCCCTCACGTGCAGGGGCCAAGCGCACACGGGCGCCGGAGTCTGCAGAACTGGGGTTTTTGCTTTGACTCCCCCAAAACTGGCCTGAACTCACGCACTTCTTGCGCAACCATTGGTCTTCCAACACTGGAAATTTCAAATCAGGCAAAAGCGGTTTCCCCACCCCTCTCAAAAAACCCATTTGAATGTTGCAGCAGCTCAAGGGACAAAAGGGAGTGTTTGAAACCGGAGAAGTGCAGGAGAAGGTATTGCTTTGGGGGTACGGAAGGACACTACTCACACGTTATTTGCTCGAGGATCAGGAATCTCAAAATCTGGGAATCCGTAGGTGCTGTGACCCTCTGCACGTGTGAGCCAGCCCCGCTAGCAGACGCTGCATAAATGTAGAACAAACCACAAATCCTTTTAAGTCCAAATAATCTTCTCCAAACCCGGCACCCCACCAGCTATATGGAAAGAGAAAAACGGTGGTTGAAAACTCAATATTACTAAACCAGGGGTTTGCTGGGAGGCCGGGAGATGTTTGCTTAGCACGTGGCTGTATTAGCAAGCCAGACGGCATTAAGCCCCTGCGGGTGCTGAGCTCGGCAGAGGGTCCCCGGGGTCCCCGCTGCCCCCCAGGAGCCCCTCGGCGAGCAGAGGCCGTGCAGCACGTCACACCCCGCTCTCCTTTTCTCAGCTACAACAGGGAAGGGCAGGTGCAAGATGAAGGGAGGTCCGGATGGGTGTGTGCGGCGCTGGGGATGGGGGAGTGTGGCACAAAGGCACGGTTTTAGGGTACCGTTGTCTGTGGGAGCCCCGTTTTCCAGACATGTCGCCCCGGCGCTGGATGGGGCGGTCGCTGCCTGCAGCCGGGCATCAGGTCTGCGGCTCAGCCTGGAGACAGCGCGTGCCGAAGCGGGGGCCTGGTCCCCACGCAGGGCAGGGCTTCCCCATCACTGTCCAGGGCATCTCCTGTAGCTGCAGGCACCCTGGAGCAGTAACCAGATGATTTATTGCACAAGGGCATTTGCATCCTGTAGCTAATTAATCTGTGCATGGGGGGGCTGCTCTTACAGCACAAGAGCCTCTGCTCACCCAACCCGGAGCACATGGCCTGCCCCAGGCTCCTTGAAAGGGAGTTCCCAGGTCCTGGAAGTGTCCCCTGAGCAGGCTTTTTCAATTCCAATGACCTGATGCTTCTCTCCACTGTGTGTACTTGGGAATACAGTCCGCAGGCAGCTCCAGGGTAATGTCCAGGGTGGTGGCAGCTCCTCCTGGCTCTGCCCTAGCCTGGGCAAATAACTGCCCCTTCCTCCTCCCTCTGCTCCTGTCCCCGTCCCTGTGTTGCCAGTCTCCCGTCTTTCAGTCTGCATGGGTATCCATCCACCTGGCAGACCGGGATCCAGGTCTCTTCGGTGGGTCTTCAGAAGGCGACGCACGGCAAATCCTACGAAGTAGTTCCAGACTACTCAAAGGCATCGCGAGACAGTGGGAAGGACAGCAAAAACGCAGTCAAAGGGACTCCGCAATCTACTTCCCAAATATATTCCTATCGCAGAAAAAGGTTTTGTATAATTCACTAGGCATTATATGGTTGCAGAAATACGCACACCTTCAAATATATTGTTCAAGAGATTCGAATTTATTTCCCTCTATTTCCAATGTCCCTCTCCCCCTCTTTCTTTTTCCTGTGTTGGAGATAATGAAAACCCTGGTATTTAAATTCAGTTGCAGCTCCCAGCCGCACAGATTGATTGCTTAGGAAAAAAAAAATATATATAAAAACCCGCTCAGAGCATGTATGCATAAACTAGATGGTAGATTAGGTTACTGGGAGAGGAAGCGTACAAATGTACCGGGAGCGCACCTTTTGCGAGAAGATTAACTGATGGTAGCAGCAAGTTGCTGATGAAGGCAGTTTGTGTAAGAGCAGACCCTGACTACGGAGACTCATCAGTCATCGCTGTCAGCGCCTGCTGCCTTCCCCC
>NW_010231811.1:2966-28981 GCF_000690775.1 Eurypyga helias | reverse complement strand
GCCTGCAGCGCCCGCGGGGCTGGCTGCCAACAGCGGCCCTCTTTGTCCCCGGGGAGCGGGAGGCTCCAGCACCCCGAGGCTGCTCAGGGCCCTCACTCCTCTGCTTCCCAGAACTCATCCCGGCCATGGCCCATTCATTCTGCACTGCTCCTGGGACACCACTGTCACTTGGGCCAAACTTATTTGCACTGAGCAGTGAAAAACCCTCAAATCCACCAGCTAAGAGGATGCCTGCTGTCTCTTGTTGTATGAAGCAGCACCTCACGGTGACTCTGTTAAGGTAAAGCACCTTTACTAAATCCTCCCGCCCATCTGGACAGACCATCCCTCCACATATGACTAAATGCCACAACTTGATCCTAAAATCGGTCTCTTGCAAGGCTCAGCAGCCCCCGCTGCTGTTCAGTTGACTCTGGGAAGGCAGTTACAAGTTAGGACTAACAGACCTGGCTGGGATGCAAACAGCTGCCCTGCTGAAGAGGTATCCACCTCCCACTTAACTTGTCAGCTCCTGCCTGCTCGAGGGTTACCACCTTCCCAGCTCCGTAGGTAGGATCACCTCATCTAAGTGCTGCCTAATCCACTTCAGGCACAATCAAACAGTCTGAACTGGTGGGCTGAGCTCAGCCAGCAGATTTTCCTTGAAGCCCAGAGTGGATGCTAGATGGACAACGCCACCAAAGCGACAGCAGCATTATCTTTCTGTAGGTCCAACCAGATGGAGAATAGAACAAGTATCCTTCTGGGCTGTCACTCTCCGGTGGCTTCCCAAGCTGAATGACCCCATTTAAACATGCCACTAACCTTTCACTGAAGATGTTTTGGTGATCCTGAAGGAGGCCTCCTACCCCTGCCACACGTAACATGCAGAGCCAGCCCGGCCCACGCGCGTTAGTACTCTGGTTCTGAGTCTGAGAGGCTCACATACGTGTGACCGTTAGTGTGGGGGAGACAGGAAGAAAGAGGTCACTCGCAGCAGCCTCTGAGCAATTCTGTAACGACAGCGTGTACGTAAAAGACGAGGGTTCAGAACAGGAATCTGCTCTCAGAAAATATTTGCCCTTTGTGACACGAGGAGCCCTGCTGATGTCAATAAAACAGGAGTGGCAAGCCCTGGTCCCCAGCAAGGAGTCAGATTTCCCTGTTTTTTATATATTCACAGAGTTATTATGAACATCTGGAAAACAAATTCTTTCTTAACGATTGACAAGATTTTGACCATTTCCTTTCAGACAGCTGGCTTAGACTAGTAAAGACACAGACCCTAGGGTTTAGATTCACTCCTTTTTTCATGCATAGCTTCTTCCACACAAGAACCAAGCAAAGTTTCTGCTTACGCAGAATTGTATTCACCATCAAACTGTAACTGCTGGGGAAAAAGTTTTCCCTAAGACTGCATTTAAATCCAAGCATCCCCCTTCCTTTCCAAGACCACGCTCATTACTGGGAGACAGACGCAACGGTAATAGCTTTGTATAATCCAATGTTTGTTTGGTACCTCTGGAAAAGCAGATTTAACAATCCTAAACCCTGTGCAGGAAGTTAGGAGAGTTACATAGCGATTCAATGTACAACAAGGAGATAATTAAACCTGGCACACAGGCGAATCCTTTCTAATTGACTCCCTGGATCAGATTTTGCTGGCAGCCATTGGAAGATTAAAAGAGTTTAACAGCTTCTATTTTCAAAAAGTGATTTTTAAGAGGAAAATATCACACTTCATTAAGAATTTCATTGGAGCTGCCATGAATAATGTTCTAAAGAAGACATACTTCACCGCTATCTTTGCTTACATTGGTTCTGTAGATTCAAGTGCATTCTAGGAGATGTTACTTTTTGTTACCATGGTAAAAATGATTTTAACTGTATATATGATCAGCATTGCCCACTCTGTTTGCTCATAATCTCTTCTACTCCTCCACTTTCCCCTTCCAAATATATAAGCATCAAGATTTTCTTCCTTCTTCCTTTCACTCACATAGGTAACAGAAAAACGGTCTCTCAAACATGTCCAGTGATGACACCTGTTTATTAACTGGTCTGGATAAAAGCCAGCTCTCTTTGTATAGCTAAGTATTCAAGACAAATCCAAAAATTTTAATAGCTGGAAGTTAAACTCTCTTTTTTTAGCCTGGCTTCCTAATGAAATGAGGCTTATGTGATCCTGCTGTCTGTTTTCCTCTCCTTTCCCATCCTCCTCCCCCATTCAAAGGCTTTTAAACCTGTTGGCCAATTCCAGCTAAATTTGGCAGAGAGATAAGAAAATAATATCTTTGCAACCTCACCGAGCTTAATGAAAATCAGCACCGGGCTGAGAAGAGACACCCAAATGAATGCCCTTGTTTTAGGATAGACCATGCAGTCCCAGTTACCCTTTCAGCTTATGGGGTGACCCAGCAGCATGCACACACTGGACAGCCTGTCTATACAATGATTACTTGAGGTGTCTGCTGCTTGGCCAGCTGTCAGGGTGGTATAGGAAGGGAGGTGACACTTACGTGACGGCTGGGGGGAAAGGGAGGTGGTGCGGGGCTGTGCAAGGCGTTGGGTGAAGCTGTGGTTTTAGGGTTGTGCATGCAGAGGCATGGGATGAAGACAAATAGGAAGCAGCTTTCACTGCATCAGCTGCTCCCAGAACAACTACTCGCAGTGACTGATACTGCCCACTTAGTAATAGCCACCTTCAAATAGCACAGTAATCCAAACTGGCACGATTCTTTCCCCGTGATACATCTTGCTGTCCTACATAGGCAATTTGGGTTGAACACGTATGAGGTTTCCTGTACAAAATACTGAACAGAAGTATTCGTTATCTTCCATAGCCACTGCCTCCAGACAACCTATATTATGCCCTTTGCATCCTGGGTGGGAGCCAGGACTGCTGGAGTGATGAATCAATAACATCCATAGGGAAAATGAAATGGAGGAGGCTCTTGTTCAGTACATTTCTGTTTTGTTAATTGTTGCTGTATTTCATTCCAGCCCCTCAACCTTCCAAATGGCTGGGATTGTGACTCAGCTTCAGCAGTTTACATGCTCAGAGAGAGAGGAGTCACCCTCCTGGGGCTGATTTCAGTATCACTTCATAAGCTCCATTGCTTGGCAAGCTTGTCCATCACACAGATCCTTCCGAAGGTCTCACCCATCCCACATCCGGGATGACTCTCTTGTCCCAGGCAGACGACCACAATGGACAAGGGCAAGGACAGCCACAGCAACGGGGCCAACAAGGTAATCCTGCTAGCAGGACAGAGGAAACACTGGCTTTGCTCACTTGGTATTATTGTCCCACCCTCATCAGATGCATAATCTAAATTACAGAGCATGAACTGAGCCTGAAGACAGAAACAAGCCCCACGCTCCAACCCTGCTGCAGAAACGCCAGCACCTGTTGGACGGGCAATACAGACTAAGAAGGGCAATTATTTCTTTGGCTGTGGCACTTAAATCCAGTAGATTTTGTCTGTCAGTCATGAGTCAGCTCTGAAGCAAGCTTGTGCCTTCAAGGTATAGTATAGATGCTTCACAGCTAACACCTCATCAGTCACTCTGTATGTATGGAAAGCTTAACATTGCTGTTCCTAGGTAGCAATTACACTAGATGGCAGGTTGGAAGAAGGGGTTCACGTAACTGGTAACCAGAAAGAAGGAGTCAAAATAAAGTTAATGAGATTTCTTTTTAAGATAACTGTTGTGTCCTCCTCAAAACAGATCAAGGCCCCTTAGGTGGAAACTGAGGGTAAAGCATAGTGAAAGCAAAACAAAAAAACCCAGCAATGAATAGCAACAGGAAAATAAACTGGAAACATATGTAAAACAAAGACAGAGGCAAAACCGACAGGCCTTTCCAAGCCTCACCCTTTAAGCCCCAGCTCCTGGAGCCAGGAGATTGCATACAGTCCCCAGTGTCATTAAAGGAGGTTATTTTCTCCTTCTTGCTATCCTCTGCAAAGGCTTTGAAAACTTAACATAGACATGCTTTAAATAAAAGCCAGAAAAGGCACCCAGATCTGGCTAGCAAACATTGGGTCTTTAAAACCGGAGCGACCTGGTATTTCTCTGAGATTCGCCCCACAACTTTTGAACGGTGGGGAAGTGTTGAAAATGGTGATAATGCTGCATGAGTTGGACGAATTAATAGTTTGGGCCCTGGAAACACTATGCAACTATGCTGCCTTCTGGGCAGACTATTTTGATTAAAAAGGGTGCATATGTGCAGATATGTAGCTTTCAGGTCAAAGAGAAACCTGGTACCAGAAAGTAAAGAACGAGGACAGATTTGGCCAGAG
Source organism: Eurypyga helias (assembly GCF_000690775.1). NCBI lineage: Eukaryota > Metazoa > Chordata > Aves > Eurypygiformes > Eurypygidae > Eurypyga > Eurypyga helias. Next base: position 24,692 of record NW_010231811.1, on the reverse strand, counting down.
ACATGCTGAAGCCTGTAAGCTGTGTTTTACAAGGCTAACGTTTCCAAGTGCATCTGAAGACGGCACATTTGTATTGCTGAGCGACCCAGCTCACACCACAATGACAATGGGACACTATAATGATATTGGCAGCTGACTGCAAGTCTTCTACTGCTAATGTTTTAGAATAGGTCAGACACCACAACCCATATTTAGAGCATGCTTTTCAGAGACACTGGCCACCCACAATTCCTACAGGGCTGGGCACAGACATCAAGCCAACAGCTGTAAAGCTCTTATTTCCAATGTTGTGTTTCCAGTCAACACACAAAGCTTAGGTAGGGAACATATTGTCAGGAACGTCTTCTGGGTTTGTCTTTTGTTTTTATTTCTTTTTTCAGCCTGTTTCCCAGCTAGTCTTACTGAGGAACAAGAAAATCAAATGACTTGCATGGAGGTCACAGAGTGAGTCATCATCTCAGCCCAGTGACGGTCAAATAATGCTTATTTGTAAAACTATAATTTTATAGTCCTCTACTGCATAGCTTTAAAAATGAATGTATGGGAAAAATACACCCACATATGACAAACGTACTTATACTCTCTCTGCTTTGGGTGGACGTTCTGTTAGTCACACGGAAGCATCTGTGCGAAGCTTTTTTGTTGCTGCTTTTTGCTTCTCTAGACATTTTATCAAATGGTCCCTGAGTCAGAAGAAGTGGGTTTTGCTATTAAAGTCTGTGTGGAGGCTGCATTCCAAAGCTGTTGGAGGATTCAAAGATAAATATTCCTACTTTGGGGTAAAAAGGGGGAAAAAAAATCAAACATCTTTGATTTAAAAAACAACAACAATCCAAACTGAATGCAATGTTTACAAAGACAGCAAATAAGTAATGATCCTGCCTGGTATTCACTTTGGAACTGAAACCCATGAGGAGTTTCATTAAAGTGCAAGTTCCTTTAAAATTGTTCTCAATTGTATAGCATATGCGCCTACCACGCTAAAAAAAATGGTATTGATTCATATCGAAACTAATTCCAACAGCAACAAAATATTAGCCAGCAACCTCATACAGCCACTGTGCGATGAACAAAGCTCTTTGGAGCAGGAGCCATCTCTCTTCTGTGATTTGTATTTCGTGTGGTAAGGGTGGAATGCAAGCCTGTAATAATCTGTCTCAAGAAAATATTTGGGGGTGAGCGCATAGGCTATGGCTCCTTTGGCTCGCTACGTTGGAATCCTCCTGTATCCTCTCAGATACGTGTCTTACATCAGCAACGTGAGGGCGAGCTGTGCAGTGGAAGATGGTAGGATCACCCCATCCTGTGAAAGCGTTTCCCACATGCAGCTGCAGAACACACAGGAGGTGTAATACAAGGAGGGCAGACCATGCTCGCCTTCAGCCTAGATCTAGAACGTTGCTCAGAGCAGCATCCCTGCCGCAGTTCAGGGCAGCTGCTGAGCAGTTCTCCCTGCTGTGGTCTGACAGGGACAGCAGAACTGACAAAGAAAGTCTATGCTCTCCCTACGTAGTATCTGTCATCATCCCTTTTATGGGGGCACCTAAGCCTAGATAGGCGTGGAAGGATTTCGCTCTCCCACATGAGGCAGAAAGAGTGCTTTCTCCCTTTTGCCCGGGGTGCGCTGATGGGCAGCATGGAGGGACTGACTTGCTCAAGGACAGGGAAGCCTGCAGCAAAGCTGGGCCCAAAGGTAGAGTGAAAAGTTGAGCTCTTACCACTTTGCCCACGTCCAGCAATATGCCATGGCTGGGATGATCTACTTCATACTAAGAGAGTGCCCTGGATAAAGGGAGGGAGTTTAAGAAATTCATCTAGCCTCCCTCACTCATGTAGCTCCAACTTTTTCTTGCCCTGCTTAGCAGTGAACAACTGAAGAGCTCCGCCTCACCAGCCGTTCAAAGTGGAGCTGGACACAAGGAGAGGTGATGAGCCTCTGGATGTGGAGCTTTGCAGAAGGAAAGCTGTTGAGCGAGACTGCACAGGAAAACGGGACAATTTTGTTTGAGTTGGCCTGGTCCCAGGTTCACACTGCCATTGTGATCACAGCCTAGGGAAAAACAGTCCTCAAGCAACATTAATGAGTCTGATGCGCCTCATCTCTGATAGTTAGATCACCACGGCAAGTATAAGTTATGTCCAAGAAAAGCTAAGAAGATGAATGAATAAAAATGTTGAAATATTAGATCATCAGTAGAATAATGAAAACCCCAAACAGATACAAACAATGTTATTGCCTTTCTTCTTCTTTGTTTTTTTTTTAACTTCAAGCTGAAAACCTGTTTGGGCCAGAATTCTTTGGAATCGTGCTACTGAATGTGCCTATAGTTAGGAGATAAAAAAAAAGAGGTGTTAAAGCTGCTAGGAGATGTGATCATCACAATGAGGGACTGGTTGCAGCCTGCAGGAAACTGAAAAGAAACTGGTGAGTGCAGGAGTTAGAAGGCATTGCTATGACAACAAAGCAAACCACCCCTGAAGAGAATAGAAAATATGTACAGCCATGCCAAGATCATAAGCAAAGAAATGTATATTCTAAGAGGAGGCAAATGGAACATTGACTTGGAAAACAAAATTACGCCTTTAGCATGATTCCTTCTTTATACATGGCACCTCTTCAGGAAAAGCATGCATTTAGCAAAGGGAAAGAAACTTTCGTCAAAGCACCTCTTTGCCCAGTCCTTACGCTTTGAGGAGGTAGCAGAAAGATCTGTGGTCTATGTTTGCAGTCTCAAATTTCAGTTAGCCGTGGTTGTTTAAGCTGTCCATAAGGTGGTCTGTATGCTTTTTCCCAACCAACACTTACTGCACTTGTGAACAACTTTAATGCCAACTTTCTTGCATTTTCCCTCCTAATAAAATTAATCTCATTTACCAGAAAACGTCTTTTTATTCATATTCAAGGCCTAGCATACTCCATGGAGGGTTAAACCTAGAAATTCCTCTAGCTTTCTGGCAGAGAAGGTTTCCATGTTCTCCTACAGCTGCACATAAGTCATTAACAAGATCGGTCCAAGCAGTTGTCTGGACCATACCTAACAGAAAGCTCCCTGGTGACACTGATGCTTGATGACAGTCAACTCTTGAAATCAGAGCCCAGCGTGGATGTTGACATAACGGTGCACACCTCGTGCGCTCAGCCAGGAGGGGGGAAATCCTCTCGTTCTCAAAATGAAGGAGCCAATAAGCAGGCTGGAGGAAGACACGGTGGCAGAGTGTGGCGAAGAGGTGGCGAGCAGCATCTAGGGTTTGACGCAGGGAGCAAAACTGGGCAGCTTTGTGCCAAGGGATTTTTCTGCATAGGGATGTCCCACACTGGGAGAATTGAGCAGATACTGATGGAGACAGAGCAGTACCAGGCCCTACCTGGACAGTCTTATCATGGCTTTTGACATTTATCTTCTGATTTAGCTCTGGAGTGGTAGGAGAGAGGGTGTCACATACACAGGGTCAAGTGGGTTGTCCTCTGTCTTTACAAGGTCCTCATGATGGAGCTCCCTGCCTCCCTTCAGCAGTTCTGCACCGCTTTCTGGCACAAATACTTTCCTGCTTCGGGCTGAGAGGTTTCGTTCCCCAACACACTCCTTAGCCAGAGGCTGAAACACAGAGCTCAACTGCTACAGACATAACGCTTTACCCTGTGATGCGCCTGGAACATCAGCAAGCTAACCACGACCGCTGTCCCCACACAGAAGATTCCTTGGAGTAACAATGACAACAAAAAGGTGTAATTGTCCTTGCTTGTCCTGCAAGAGTTTTTGAAGAGTGGCATGAGTTGAACCCCCTAGCAGAGACACCTAGCCTGTGCCACCGAAGGGAATTTCAGCCTACAGCAACGCCACCTACGTACCCAGACACGCTAAACTGTCAGAAACACTCATCTGTCAGCATAGCTCTGTCTACAACAGCGCCTTGCCAGCAGTGGGGGAGTTGATTTCTTTCCACACCCTAGAATTACACTGGCAAACTCTGTAGGTTACACTAAGCCGCAGAGTGCAGGCCACGTGTGCGCACACTTTATTGGCCTTCATTTGATCCTGTGCATTAAAGGCAGCTGGGCTTCTCTCCTTCCAACTAAATAATAATTACACCTATTGTTCCCAGTGGGCAAAGAGACCCTGTTCGCACATATCCAGAAAGACAAGGCGTATAATTAACACCTTGCTGGGATAGAGAGCTTTTGTTCAGGTTGGTTATTACATGTCTTGCAGCCTGAAAACAGTGCTTCTTACATTCATTTCAGCTCATTTCCTCCCTGCCTCAGAGCTTCCTCCCTGCTTCTTCCACGGCGTTTGTGCACGAATGTGTCCAGCAGCGGTGCTCTGTAGACCGAGGCCAACAGCTTAATCCAGAGGTCCAGAGCAGGGAGTCCCAAACCATGGGGTGCATCCCATGTTCCTGCACACAGGCAGGTGCTGGGGCTGCCATTGCTGCTGCCAGACACATTTGCAAACAAATGACAAAGGTCTCTGCCAAAGGTGCAAGGCAGAGGACAGGTCTCTCATCCTGAGACTTCGGCTACAGGAAGAAGGTGAAGCTCACCAAATGGCTGGGCTTACATAACAGCTCGTTTCCCTCCTCTTCCTCCTTCCTTTCTCTTTTCTTCCTTATCCCGTCTCCATCCTCACTGCAGCTCTCATTTTCACTCTGCGTTCTGCCGCTTCCCATCTGCTGGACTTCATCCTCTGCTGACCGATGTGGTAAAAAAAATTTCTTTTTTTTTGTGTGTGTGGATTAAGTTTTTTTTACTTTTTTACTTTAGGTTTCATTTTTCAAGCCTCTAGTTCAGTGCATTCAACTGGAGGATCCCAACAGGGTGAACACTGGCACAAAGGGAGAAGAAGAATAGTTACGTGTAAGGGCAAAAAGGGGGTGGACAAGGAAAGGGAGGATATGCTCAGCTCTTCCAACAGCAATCTGCCATTAGATCAGCTCAAATTCTCTTCTGTAACTTTGCCATTTGCTTTACCAACATGGTGATTTGGCTTACAGTGCTATGAGGAAGTAAGGAAGGTTGAACAACACCATTTTGTCAAAAGATGTTGTCTAGGTGCAATTATAGCTGCAAAGAATCACTTCGTTTGAGGGCCAAAATCCCATAGGAAAAAGCATTATATTGCCACAGTAACGTCTATCTTTATGAGACGAGCTTCCCAGGAGGTCAACCCTCAAAAACCCTTGTGGGCATGGTGTTCCCCAGCACACTGAAAGGCCCCAAGGCAGAGCAGGGAAACCCTCCCCACCCCAGTGTCCCTGTATCGCTGCCGCTGTATGTGAACTGCCGGCAAGACTGCCGCTTGCGCTGATAGCTACCAGCGCTCAGGAGTGCAATGCAGAGAGCAGGAGCTGAAGGGCAGAAGCTACACCCAACATGAGGAACCAGAGCAAGAGCGGAAGCCAAATGGTTTGGCACAATCGATACAGGTTTTGGCCACCAACTGACAAAGGAGCAGCTGCAGCTACTGTCTTACAGCAATAGGTCCTGGCAAGCAGTAGGGTTACCAACGCCCAACTGACAGGCATTTACATATCCAGCGTTCCGTCACTTCGCTCCAAGTTCGGTCCAGCTGGTACTACCTGATTTGGCAAGGTCCCTGCAACCCCAGGGCGTAGTTTTGCCCACTGACAGCTCTAACTATAAATACCCAAAGCATCATACCAGTACAACCTGAGTAAGAAGGAGCACTTATATCAGCTTAAAGACACTTAAGTACCACGTTCCTTTGACGAGACCATTCTCTGCTGCCTGTCATCAGCACGAAGTTAGAGGTCAGCTCGGTATTAGACTCCCAAATCAGCTGGATTAATTTAAAACCCCTCTGTCAGCTCCATAAACTAACATGGTGCACAGCTGGTTTGGTAGCATACAACGTTTTCACTGCTTCAATACAGATAAAGCAGCGCTGGTGCTTTGAGTAGAAAATGTCTACAAAAGACTATTTCACACCTGTACTAACTTAATAGAAACAGTAATGGCTGTGTTTTGTAACTGGAAGGTGCAGCCACACTCATGCAATGCTGGCAAACTAAAACCTCCTGTAGCACACAGTTCTGCCTTCTTTTGCAGCTTCTAAATGCGATGGCAGCTGGTGCCTTGGGGTTTCAGCCCTTCCAATTAACTAACAAGCTTTATCTCCCACCGGTGCAACTGAAAGGTGATTCTGTGATCCCAGGTAGCACTAATTGCTCTTTTTTTTTTTTTTCCACTGTTCTAATTTAAATAACACCCAGTCCCACCTTACCAAATAGCCACTGTAAGGAGCTTTAAAAAGGTATGTACTTAGCTCAGTGAGATTGCAGCAGAAAGGTAGACAATTAGGCAAAATAAGCAGTAAGTTCTTCTAATACCACAGCCATGCAAAGCTACTGTTCATTTCCTGTGGCAACTACTGTATCTAAATGATGTAGTATGTTTAAATGGATTTGACACATAACATTTTGCTAATGATCTCTGGTTTCAGACCTCATTATTATGAAGTAGCATGAAGATCCCTTATGTACACACCCCACCAGAATTGGAAGGACCTAGACAAGCATCTAAAACCACCATGACAGCAATGTCCCTAAAACACATGGTGTTATTATTGGACTATGTTTTTAAATGTTACTGTTAGAATTAGCAGTTTAAAGCCCGATGTAGCAAAAAACCCAACCTTTTTTAAACCAAAACCAAACCAAACCAAACAACCCAGCCTCAGCTTCAGTTCTCCTTATTTTCCAGTTCTATGCTCCACAGTGTTTCAGCAGCTGCCTCTGGAGAGGCAGTAAGCCAGGGACTGCCAGGAGAAGAACACAGACTGCTGGAGGTGGGCACTACTTCCCCCATCCCATAGAAGCTCAACCAGCGCAGCAGCCAAAGGAGCGTTATTTTAGATCCTTTTGTGACAGCCGGTTGGGAGAGTTCAGCAGTGCCCAAGAGGCCAGGCAGAGGCTGAAAGGATATGTCCCAACCGTCTGAGACACTCTGTTCCTACTTCCCATGGGAGGTCTCTGATCTTCTTTTGCTGCTGGTGGCTGGAGGTAACCGGAGCTCTCCTGCCTTCGGCATTTTTCTCCAGGTTCTCATGTGGTCCCCTCAATGGGGACAGCAGATGCATTTTCCCAGGTTCCCACTCCATTCCCTGGATAAAAAGTTGTCTACTGTCCCAGTTATCTCAAAAGGATGGTTCTGGGAAACATGGCTTAACCCTGAAAAAGGCCCTGTTGCGAGGAGACAGGGGAAGTAAGATTAAAGAGAAAAGCAGCAGCAAACCTGGACCACAACATGTGGTTGAAATCTCAGGCTTTACTCACAGTTTACTGAAACTCCCACCTCCATGCCCCACACCGCCCCCCCACCCCGACTTCCAAATTTTCTCATGACAGAATAAATTGCTCTATCAACAAGTGTAAAAGGAAATGATTAATTTACCTCTCCCATCCAAACTGATTACCAAGACTTCCATATCTGCAGGACCTGAGTAATGAATGACCTTCCTGTGATTACAGCCAGGCACGCCAAGAGGGCTGTAGTGTTAGCACTCACGCCTCTGGGTCAAAAGCTGTAAGGGCCACACCGCGTATCTGCGCTCATCAGAAACAGCAGCAAATTTTAAGTGTGGCAAACTAACTCCTGAAGTCTTTGGCCTTGTGCACAGTAGTAATCTTGTTTAAAAAAAATTATTTAAAAAAAACCCTCTGTTTCACACTGCATGAAGTGGCACACACAGCACTGGGCTAATGGGAAAATGCTGGAGTCCTGATTTTCTTGCCATGCAGACCAGAGCAAGGGTAGCGTGCCAGCTCGGACTTTCTTTCTGAAGCGTGAGGCTCAGTTTGCTGGGACAAACTCAAGAGGAATCGGAAGCTCCTATCTCACAGAAAGACAAAATGCTGCCAGCAATTAATGGGCGGTATCTTGCTTTCTTACGTGACAAGCCTCACTCCTGGTGAGACAGGACTTCAGTGTGAGCTGGAAGCAGCAATTTCTTACGGCTCCTTCTCTTGTGGTGGCATGGTTCCCAGTTGCTGAACTTACCATGTGCCAGGCAAAAATCTGTCCTCCTGCTATCTTTGGCCTCCATGCTATCGAATGCTGATCCTGATTCAGAGCAGTGCCGGTCTGAGTTAAATGGCATAGCAGGGAGACAGCAGGACTTCCCTGCACTTAATGCGCTCCCCATGGCTAACAGCGATGGGAAAACCAGGCTGGAGATCCAAGCGGGGACATGATGGTCACTCTCCTCTGTTCTGTTCTTCAGATCAGATGTTGAGCCAAAGCCCCTTCTCCAGCTGCTTTCAAGGTAGAAATTAACAGGCAGTCATTGTCATTCTCAAAACGAATAAAAAACAAACCTCAGCATTAGTGCACAGGCCAGCATCCCCCCTTCCCCCCAGAGGAAAATGGTTTCTGTGTTAAACTCACAACTAAACCTGAAACCCAGTGATGTTTGTTTTAGGTTTTGTTACAAACCTAGAACACAGGCCAAGTTTGGGGGAAAAAAAAAAATGGGCAAAGTTTCAAGCAAATCAAGACCGATTTATGGTTTTGAGTGGAAACCATACTCAATTCAGTACTTTCACAGGGGTTTGATCTGCAACCAGGCACAGTCTGGCAGCTTCAAGCTGACTTTTGCTTCAGGTTAAATTGAAAGCCAAACCCAGCACACCTCCCCAAGTATCCAAGTCTATGGGGTCCTTGCAGGCAGCAAGGATTCACAGTCACAGATGCTCTAGAGATCCCATAGTTGCACCACAGTACCTACACCCCAGTGTGTCACTCCAGTCCCACATGGGCAACAGGTCTACCTTCAGGACAGCTAATACATGCTGAGAGCTTTCAGTATAAAATATGTCATATAATTCAAATTCTAGCCTGTAATTTTTAATTTGTTGGGGTTTCCTCCCTTCCCATCCCCCCCATTTCCTTTAATTGTTTTGCTTCTAATCTCTTTGCTGCTTTGGTACAGTTAGCTTTTTATCAGATTGCAGACAAAAATTCTGGTGGTCTTGTATCAAAGTCTGTAAGTTGTTACAGTAATTGGGAATGCTGTTGCAGCACTGATAGTAATTCACCAAGTTTACTGAGAGATAAGGCACATGCCTTACTACGTGCATATACTGCACTATCTCTGAGCTTTCCCTCCCTCTGCCGAACACCGATACTTGTGTACGTTTTAGGCCTGCTTTCAAAATATTAATCAAAAATGTCCATTTGAAAAAAAAATAATGGTGCCATTGCTAGACAGACAGCGCAGGAGCCAGCATTTCCCAGAGGCAGAAGGAAGGCTAAAGTAAATAATGGACAACCAAAGTCATTATTTAATGATCCTCTGCCTAGCTTCTACCGTTATTTCACATGGTAAAATATAACATCTTGCCCCTCCCTGCCAGCCCTCCATTTTCTATGTCCAACTTATACCTTGTAGATCCAGACAGTGTGGGTTTAGGTACCCCTGAATCTGGTGAGACGCTCCAGACATGCAGACATTCGGAACACGACAGACCTAAGTCAGCACATCAGTACTGGGGCCGTGCAGTCTGTGCCTTATACAGACGTACGTGTGTGCTTGACTACACGCTGGGAGTAGACTTTCATGGGATTAGCCACCGGGAACATTAAATGCATGCTTAAGTTTTTGTGGGACTGGCAGGCCTACCTATTAACAAAAGAAACAGATACAAAAATACTACTTTGCACGTATCCATTCCCCCATCCTAATTCTTTGTATTTTAATCAGATTAAATTTTGCAGAAACATACTATTTCATGACAAAAACGCCATGAGGAACAATCCTTTGTATAGGATATCAAAGAACCATCTTGAGACATGGCTCCAGTCGAGTTGGCACGGAAGAGGTAAAGCATCCCCAGCCACGAGTCCTCCCCAAGCCGACAGGAAGCCACAGGGAAGTTTGCTTGCTGGAGCCAGGCTCCTGGAAACGTGCTGCTCTCTGTAGTGGTTTCAACAACAACAAGAAAAAATCCGATAGCAAGTACGACGGGCTTAACATACGAGCTGTTCCCCACGCAGCCCGCTTGATGCGCTTCAGTGGGTGCAAGGGAATCATTTTGTCACTGCTGAGCTGGGCTTTGCCTCCCAGGCAGTTCTTGCCCAGTGGGAGGGTACGGATGGAGATACACATCCTCTTCCAGCTGCAGCTGTACTGCCCGAGTTGCTGTCACCACTACTGTCCACACAGGTCCCTCGACCTGCTCCCTTCAAAATCTGCTCTTTAAGCTGCTTATCAGGCTCATTTTCACCTTGCTGTGACAAGCAACTGGAGACAGGCTGTGAGCAGCAAACATCCGCCTGCACCTTCCCAGGCACATCTCCCTCAAGACAGTTGGGGCTGGATGGATGTTTTGGCTTCCTTCTCTGTGACACCCTGAGCCCCAGCAAGCTGTGACAGCCACCTCCAGGCAATCCTCCAAGCCAGGGGACGAGCCGGTGGCTTCTTCCCACAATTCTTCACCTCTACATGGACTTTGCAGGGAGTTAAACCAAAGTAATGAATAGTCCAGCACTGCCAAGAAACCTGAGAAACCCTAGTCCTTGCCAGACAGAAGGCAGTTTGGGTTGGTATTTCTTTGCTTATCCTTCCCAAATTTAGCAGGCTGTGTGATCATTTCAAGCATAACTCACCTGAGGTGACTAAGGTTAGGAACGAATTTCTAGATGTTAATAACCGCCAATGATGCCACCGTTCAGCTTGTGCACAGAGCTTAGTAGCAGACCAAATTCCTCCCTAATATAGTCCCAACAAGAGGAAGGTTATTCCAGCAGAGGTAATTCTTACTTCTTCATGCTAGACACACTCCGCTCCTTTAATCCAGTTTTCTATTTACATTTTAAGTATCCTCCTCAGAAGATAAGTGAATTAGGCAGTCGCACTGTCTACTAAAGCTGGCTGAAATAAAGAAAAGAGAAAACTAGTCCAGCTGAAGCACAGCTAGACAACTTTTCTTGTTCTTATTATTTGATGACCTTCAGGATATAAAGAAAGTCCATGCTCCATTGTTCCAGTGACAGAATAAGGCCTGCTGAGACCCCACCACTTCATTATAAAACATTGCATGCTGGAGCAACCACAGAAGGCCACAGCTGGCCAGCTCTGGGAAAATCAGAGTTTGCTAACTTAAAATGGCTTGAATTCAGAAATTCTGTCCCCTGCTAGTCAGAGCATACAGCATTATTTGTTGCTCTGGAAGGAAATGCCCATCACCTAGGCTGCCAGTTTCCACACATCTGGTTTTAAAGGGCTACTGTCTACCCATTAGATGTTATGGCTGGAAAGAGAAGCTCTAGGACTTGACTGCCCACTGGACATCGTAGTGCAGCCACAGTCCCCCTGGACCAACTTCCCTCTGCCCCTGCCTGAGAGTGCCAACAAGTCGGGCAAACACTCGAGCTGCAAACCACATTTCTGCTTCAGTCAGTTGCTTGGGATGTTTCTCTCACGCCTATCAGCATCACCTCTCTTATCTGGAGTGAGCACAAGGCATTTTCCTTCTCCATACATCCTTGGGCTGCCTGCTGGGGAGCAAGCAAGCCCCTGTCTTGAGAAGAGAGGTAGCTCCGAGTGCACCTCTGCACCCGTAGCCCTAACAGGGCAAACCCACTGAAGGAGAGAGCCCCACAGAGCCCCACCTGAGTGGGGCATACTAATAAAACTAGCCCCCAATTCCTCTCGCATGACCCTACACATCTACTTCTCTACAACCTACCAGCAAACAGAGAAAACCTGGAGTTCATTGGGATGAATAGCTGGGGCTGGAGATCCACCCAGCTGCATAGCCATCTAAAACCAAGCGTTGGAAAGCTCCACGCATCCATCCCCTAGTGCCTAAACTCTTTCCTCACTGCTGCTTCTTCAGTCTCTTTGCTGGGACATAAAAGGACACTGGTAATGCTACTGTCTTCAGCCACAGCCTGGGCTCTGCCCCATGTGCTGCTGTGAGCCTCATCCTGTGCCCTGAAGACACAACCACGAGTTGCAAGCACTCCTGGGGCTTTTTGCTAATATGAGCTGTGACCCCCCATTCCCCAGCTTACATGTCTCCCTTTTCTTGTTTCTGCTGGAGCAATTGCTCAGCAGTTGCCAAAAACTGCCTAGGAAAAAAAAAGACAAACCCAAACCATACAATTTTGGATCTTCCAAAATGAATGAAACATGGCAAACATTTTCAACTGTACCAAAAATATAGGGGGAAAGGACATACATATCTACAATTCTTCAAAGAAACAGTTTGTTTTGAAAATGCCACAGCATTTTATTCTAATGTCTCTTAAACACAACCCTTGGATTTGCTATTTTGAAGTGGCATTTTCTACTCAAAGAAGACCTGAAAGAAAAGAAAGTGTGAGAAGCAAGAGGGGTAACTAACCTCAAAACAAAACATGACATTCAAAACGGGATTTGGGTTGACCCAAAATAACACGTTGGGGTTTTTTTAGTTCCCCCAAACAAACAAAAAAAAAAAAAAGAAAAGAAAATAAAGAATGGCCATTTCTTTCATTTTTACTAAATTCAGTTCTTTTTCTCTCCATTTTCCAGCTCGGATCCTGAACTGAGGCAGCTATCATTTTTCCAGGTCTTTCCAGGGGGCATATTCTCTGCTTTGTGCCTCCCTGCCATGCAGTCCATGGACAAACACACAGCGAGCAACACACTCTGCTCCCTCAGGGCAAACCAAACCCTCAGGTGCCTTCTTTGCACTCAGTTTTAACTTCTATGTAGGAAGCGAGGCGGTAATATCCAGGCTGTATGACTCATGAATTTCAGGAGCATCTATAACGCTCAATGCCGATACAGTCTTTGCGTGAGTGCGTGAAGCAGGCAGAGTAAAGGGGAATCTCTTCATATTTAATCTTCCTTCTAACTCCGTAACGCTCGCTGTGCAGCTTTGGCAAGCTGATTTGCTCCCGTGGCTCAAGTTTCCCCAGCTCCAGAGCAGAAACGAGGTTTATCAGCACAGCAAGCTGCTGTGCCATAACCACTGTGCTCTGGTGCTGTGAAGTTTCTTTCCCTCTCTTTCAGCATCTACAGTACACGGAACGGTTGTAATGGTCTAAACCTGCCTAACGTGTGTGTCGCTTTCGGGATGTTACTTTGCTTGCAAGGGCGGCCAAGCTTTGAGAAAAACAGCTTCTGCCCTCCACCCCTTTCCCCTTTTCACTTTTTTTTCTTTTGCATCTTCCTCTGCGGGTTTCCGGCGGTTCCTTACAGCCCCACAACAGACAGCTGTGCTCACTGTACCTGTGTGTGTGTCTGGCTTTTCCTCCCCAGGAGATTTGTCTAGAAGATAAGCACAAGCTTGCGGAAATCCTGTGACACCGACCATAGGACACCTCTTTGTAGTGGGGATCCCGGTGACATTTTGTCCTTCTGGAAGTCCCGTTGACAGACACATCCATGCATTTTGCACACGCTGAAAAGCTTAAGTCAAGCTTTGGGCGCCATACACCGTCTCCTCAAACACATGAGGCTCCAGCGCTGCTGTGGGCAGCTTATTTTCATTTTCCTGTGTTGGAGGGGCACAGAGCTCCTGGGTTTCAGCCAGGGAATCCTGCATCGAGGTCCTGCATGCTGCACCCTGAAGAGACTGCATACACAAGATACACAAGAACGATCCTGCTGTGTGGGATTGACAGGGAATATATCCCCCCAAGATCTGAGAGAGGAGGGGTGTAAATGCACTGAAGTTATGAGATGCTTAGTTCAGTTATGACTCTGAAGGGAGAAAGGAGCAGTGAAGGGAGGAAGAGTTGGGGAGGGTGGTGAGATGGGTCAGGCACGTGTCTCCTGCGCGGGAGAATCCTATCTTCTCATGGAATAAGGTCAGTATTGGCTTGTTGGGAGAAAAAACATACCCAGAAAAGAAAATCGGGACAAAACAATACCGCAAAGATGCTCGTTGGGATACCAGGACAGGCCCAAACCTTGGGCACCTGGTTGCCCCGAGTTGGAGAGGAGCCAGGTGCAGAACCCCCAGGGTTTGACTGGGGTGATAGAGGAGTTCAGGGACATCTGAGGCCAAGCAGCCAGATTTCAACCTTTCCAAAGGTCCCTGAGACAAATGCCTTCTCCTCAACATCGCAAAAAACTTCAAGACACACCCTACAATATTCATCACAAAGACACGTGAATACACATAAAGAGACAAAGCCAGGCTCTCCTTTCCCTGAAGCTGGCACGTCATCAGACTCTTCCAGTTCCACTCCACCTAAAGGGGTATATGCCTGCTTTCTTTTTCCTAGTTTAGAAAAGCAAAAAATACTTCTTGGGCTTTTGGCTCAAAAATCACTATGCTGTGACATTTTTCAGCAAAATACTTCAATTAGGGCTTTATTGGTTTTTGTTTTTTTTTTTTTTTTTTTTTAGAAGATGGATTTAGTATCTGGTTCCATGGACTCAGCAAGAGTGTAAATCAAAATTTATAGGAAATTGGGAAGTCCCAAGTGGACCTAGCCAGATACAGAGCAAAGATTTAAGATTTATTTATTTGAGGACATGGAAGTAAAAAGAACAACAGCATTTCCTCTGGGAGGAGCAGCTCTTGTGTTCATGGCTTCCAGTTTAAACAGAAATGTCTTCCCTCAGCAAGTTCACATCACAGGGAACTTGGGAAATGTAGTGCAACTGGAAGAGGACAGGGAGGGGAATCCCTAGGACTCAATGACAATGTTAAGTAATTCCAGAGACTCTCCTACAGGAAACAAAAGTCAGAAGAAGAAAAGGAGAAAGGTCAACAACACCTTTCAGTTCAAAACTTTTTGTGAGACTTTGTTTTACAGATGAAAATGTCAAGGGAGGCAGTGTCTTCTGATGGTGAATATTCCCGTATGTCCTCTTCCTTTTGAGCTCGGCTGCCACATTTGTGTTGAGCCCGGTAACCCCACAGGCAGCTGAATAACATCAACTGCAATGTCTAGACACAGGAGAGCACTGCGCCTCCTAAATTAGCCCAGGATACTCTCCAACCACGATGCTCTAGGAGAGGGATTGCCAATGTGTGATACTGGAAATCTTTTCCCCCAGCAGTGAGTTCTGAGTAAGGACTGCTGTTGAATAGAGGCAGAAGAGGAAATCTCACTCTGGCTGGAGTTTGGGGGATCCCTCTGTATACCCACAAGCTGACGGAGCCACTGGCTCTCTGACGCTGCCCCTTCGGCTCCCAGGAGCCATGGAGTTTGGCATCAGTCCCATATGAACCCAGAAAGGAGGGCTCTGGTTGTGAAGGGGGGCACAGCCTGTGGCAAGGTTTCCATAGCTGCACAACTTCAGGGAGCTATGCTAAAGGCAAGCTGCTGGCCTCGCCATGGTATATATCTCCAAAATAAAGGCACTGGTGGTATTACTCCTGGTGTACACCACCATACTGGAGAGGAACAAAACTCGCCAATAGTCTTAACTAAGAGAAAGACACCTAGAGCTAAACAAATAATTCTTTACACTGGGCATGACCAGCCTTTCTCAGCCTGCAAACCACTAAGCAAAATCTTCACACCACGGGGAGCCACAAGACCCTGACCCTTAAGCCTGAAAACCGTGTGGAGGAGGCAGAAAGGGAGAACTACCCCATCCCTGAGCTGGCACCGGGTGCCTGGCCACAGGGGTTACTGCACAGGCTCACATCCTCCAGGCAGTCGGCCACCCCCGATTCAGAGCTGGGCTCAGTTTTCACAGTCGCACACGTCTTCAAACCATTGGGAATTAAAGGCTTTATGATCCGACTTCCATGATTCAGAAGCTTGCAATTTTGCGGGATGTGGGTGCTTCCCCTGCGTGGGACATCTGAAAGGCCAAGCCTTGCTCATCTTTGAAATTACATATAGTGTTTGGATATCTTTCATGTCGCAGTGCAATTTCCAGGATGAATGCATATGCTGCACCCCTTTATGGTAAGTGTGTTTTAATTTAGGCCTCTGTGATGTAAGACCCTGAAAAGTGCATTTAAAATTGAAAAGACAGCTGGTCTCCAACACTAAAGGCACAAATATGATACCACAAAACATCTTCTGAAGGGCGCGCCTTCTTCAAACACACCTTCATTAGAAAGATTAAAATTCAGAAGGGAGACGGCGTATGTCTTACAGTCCTTATTTAAAACAAAAAGTCAGGGAAGCATTAGAATCTCAGTTTAATTCTTTATCCAAGTTACATGTTGGCACAAGTGCAAAGGAAAGGGCCCTTGTTTAGGCAGCAAAAAGTATTTGTTGGTGAAAACATTTCTTTGGAGGGTGAAAAATCTGTTTCATCTGTAGAGAGTTAGTTTCAAGCTTGGAAATCGGGGCATAAAGAATGTCCCTCGGGTGGAAACGCACACTGGAGCACTTTTAGTTAGGCCACACCGGGCAAACAATTACAACCATGTTCAGTTTGATGGGGCAGCTTCACAGCAGCATTTCATTTTAATCCATGCTGGTATAAACCAGGAGAAGTGAATAAGCAGTGGCATATTTAGGCTTGAAGCATTTACCTTTACTGCAAAATTCTCCCAAGTTTGGAGTAATTCTGGTATACCTCAAAAACATGTTAGAATTTATTTTTGCCCTTTCTGATAGTAAATTACAGGGGAACAGAGGGGCTTAGGTGATTTAAATACCACTTACAGCTAAGCAATTAGACACATGTAAATAAGCATGGGGGATTAAACTCAAGTGGATGTTGCTTTCCCGTCCTAAATGACTCCCGAGGGCTCATGAGTCTGAGTTCTCCCCCTGACACCTAGGTATCTCCTCGGGTTGTGATTTCTTCTGCTGTAAAGGAAGACCAACACTCTTCTCCACCCTTACAAACAACTGTGAAAGATACTAATGAACATTAGTATATAAGACCAGACATGACTCCACCGGTGCATTAACTGTATCAAAAGTCTCAATATATAATTTATTACCTGGGTAATAAAATAATCTTTTGTCAAGATGTCATGTTCCTTGGCGATTATCTCCCCCAGATACTTGGAAAATGAATATGAGAAACCTCTATATAACAATGTGTCATTGTTAAAAGTTCAAAGGCCCTTTTGGGGTAATTGTATCAGCAAAGTAAGTTACTGCAAAGCTTCCACTGCTTTCTGGTATAGCAGATTTTATGGCCAAGTAAAGCTCTGGCTGTGATTTTGGTGACAGTAGCGGTATGAAGTCCTTCCCACTGTTAGTATTCCTCAGAAAGCAGAAGGCAGCAGGCTCTGGTGCCCACAGTCAAAGGGTGCCTCGCTCATCTCCCTACTAGCTGAGGCAAAGTCCATCTGCAGAGGGGATAGGGTTGACCTTGAATTGCTACAGCAAGGTGACAATCACCTCTGCTTTGCACCCTCCCAGGATTTTAAAGCAAGACAGCTATCTGTCTTTCCTTGAAGAAGACAAAGACTTATCCTGGTTTGTCTGTGACCCCGAGAGTGGAGAAGGGACAAACTTTGGACTGCCACCTCTCTTTGACCAAGTCTTGTAGGAGAGTTTTCATGTTTGTTACTTCCTTAGACTCAGAAACTTCAGAGAAGACCCAAATCTCTTTAGAGATGAGCAGGTAACAATTTATAAGCAGCTTTTCACTGTCACAGTTATCCAGAGCATTTTATTCAGTAATAACGTAAATACCGATAGTGTGGCAACGGCTTTGGTATGAGAAGCAGCAATTACATGCAAGGTAATGCATATGGGCCACACGGTTAGGGTAATTGTGTCACCCCTCGATGAGTTTTGGACTACATTGGACAGGAGGAACAGACATGGTGGGAGAGAAGAAACAGTAAGGGAAAAATAAAGGAAGAGCCCTATCTGTGATAGGTCTGATGAAGACAAAACCAGTGGCATTCAAAAAAAAATCAGTTACCAAAACATCTTCATCATACGCTCTCTAGCTCCCTGTTTTTTTAAAAAAATAAAATGCTTAAAATGCCACACAGTGCTGCCGAGTTGGGGATGCATAAGAAGCTAGGTGTCTGGATACTGCTGAGGGTCTTGTTTGTTGTTCCCCCAGAAATGCAGGGAAATTGAAAACCTTTCTGAAGTGAGGCCCATCATTTGGCAGAGATTCAGGTCCACATTGAACACGTGTGACCCTAAAGACATGCATGGTCCTGCACACGTGTGCTCTGCTAGTCGTCAGTGGGACCTCTCTGATGTGTCAGATCAGGAGGCAGGAATAAGCCACTGAAGGTACGTCATAGAATCATAGAATCACGGAATGGTTAGGGTTGGAAGGGACCTTAAAGACCATCCAGTTCCAACCTCCCTGCTGTGGGCAGGGACACCTTCCACTAGACCAGGTTGCTCAGAGCCACATCCAGCCTGGCCTTGAAGACAGCCAGGGATGGGGCATCCACAACATCTCTGGGCAACCTGTTCCAGTGCCACGTCATGGCTATTTAAAATAAAACAGCTCTTCTGGATGGTCCGATCCCGCTGCCACTGCCTTCTGTGGAGCTGAAGCAGGCAGTTCTCATCAGCGCCATGGAACTCCTCCCATAAAAACCACCCCTCCAGCCATAATTTGTAAAGCTGCAGCCAAACAATTATCACGTGTTAAAAGTACGTGCAGGAGGGGATGAGATTCTCCTCCCAAACACAGCTTTCAGCACGTCCATTTAAGTGGAAATGCTGGGGTTTATAGACTCAAATAGAAAAGCAGAACCCAAGGCAAATGTTTACCTGCCATGGATCTTGGAGGTTTCCTTCATAGTCCCTGCAACATAAGTCAGGTACGCCCAACTGTGGAAATGAAACACATTTTCCAGAATGTCTTCCATTTCCTGTTTTCCAGCGCTTTCTAAATAATTATTCTTTGTCACAATAAACCTTAAATTAACCCCCGCTCCTCCCTGCCTGCCATTTTAGCACGATGGTATTAACTGTGGAATGAACACAAAAAATCCCTTCGGCTGCCACTTCAGTACGGCCCGTACCTTGGATTGCTTTTATGTTCAGCTTTTAAGGTCAGAACATGCACCCAGCAATAACCAACCCTTTTTTCACGAAGAGACTGGAGAGGCTCCCATCTCAGAGAAGAGAGTTTTGTGAGCAGGCTGAGAGCTCTGGGGAGGTAAGCCCATGCTTTAACCTTGCAGGCGTGAAGCTCGTAAACTGGGCTTGCATTTCTGGGCTTCGTTAAGCCTGGCGGCAAACGCCACTGGAGATGCGTCTGGCAGTAAGCACGTGAAAGGCCTTGCACCCAGTCTCTGCAAACGACACGTCTGTTAATAACCATGCACAGGGCAGAGCTGTGCATCTTCATTCCCTTGTAGACAGACCTGGAATACATACTGGAGTGTATGTACAGTCCCAGAAGATTTGTGTGGGGTGACTAATTACTTTTCTCCTTAGAAGTGGGCAGGGAAGCATAATATGTTTGTGATTACAAGGACATAAAAGAAACGTATGATTATTTTCCGTGGGAATCCTTGGGAACGGTGGTGCAAGCATCTTGGAGGATGGCTGTCCAAGGCGGTGCTCTCTGCAAGACCATTAAACTCTCCAGTTCTTCACTGTGTGCTGCGATTTTTCGCTGGCGAAGCCGTCCAGTGGTGTATGGGGTGAGCCATGAACTTTCTTTAGCTCCAGCTCTCCACCTCTGCATCCTTCCAGGACACTCACAGGCCACAGGCTATATTTGCCTAGCTGGGGTTGTTACGAGGACACTGACACAAGGGAGAGTACCCTCTTGGAGAAGGTGGACTGCTACCCTCTGAAATTAAATATTGTCGAGCATCTGTAAAGGACTGCATGGGCCAGCGGCACTGAGCAGCCCTGAAGCCAAGGGCTCGGTTAAGGAGCATACAGGGAGGGTACATACAACGCTCATTCCGCTCGTTTCCCCTTCATACCATACACCACCAAACACGTGACCCAGCCACGTCCTCATTTCCATATTTCAAAAGCTTAATTTTACTCCAGGAGCCTTTCCTGGCCAATACCTGCGCAGGGGCTTCTGCCACAGCTGGGCCTGGACTGGGTAAACCCACAATTATAGCTGCTCATATACCGAGCTAGGACCCTCTACTCACAGCAAGACACTAGGTGGCAAAAGCAGGTGAAGCCAAGAAAACTGGTTTTGCCGAAGTAAGTAGTCAGCAGTTCATCCTGTCACCTGCTGAGGCCAACCAAAGAGCTTTTGCCACAAAAATAGGGGTGTTCAGATGGGATGGTCTCCCATTCTGCTGTGCGAGAATGGGAGGAACGTCGGTTATTGAGTGAAATTTGAGTATCGGAAGGCGACTTCTTAAAATACACTTAAGGGTTGAAGCCTAATTCAAATAATCCCCAAGGCGGGCAGAAAAAGGTGTGCACAGCTCCAGTGTTTTCCCCAGATCCATCCCCTTTTGTGGTCCTTGAAGTAAAAACAGATTATTTGGCATCTGTTTATTCAGCTCCCGAGAGACCCTGGAAACAGCTGTATCATAAATTCAGAAACTTCTCAAGGGTGGAAAAGGCTTCTTGAGAGGAAAGCAGCCCTTCCCTCACGACAAAAGCAGCCCAGCTTTAAGACTAATCCTGAGGTTGCCCACACGTCCGTGACAGTGGCAGAGTTCGTGCACACCTATTTTTCGATCCAATGGGCCAGGGCACGCGCTGAGGCGGTAACACACAGAAGCAAAGCACTGCTGCGAGCTGGCGGTGAGATGTGAAGGTTTTGTAGCAGGTTTTCCCTCTAAGCATTCAGAAAAAAAGGGTACGCAAGAACTTCAAGAAGCAGCTGTGCGCCCGTCTCATGTTGAGTCCATATCAGGGGCTCAAGTGTAGTCCCAAAAAATGTCATCCTGCATCGCTACATCTGAAGGAATCGCCCCCAACAATGCTGCTGTCTCACTAAACCTGCTAATGCCACCCTGTCACCAGGGTGAAATTTGGGGGCGGGGGGGGGCTCAAGTGCTGAACTCAAGATCAGAGCATTTTTCTGCTATCTGCACCACAAAGACAATGTGTCATGTGCTTGTGAGATTACAATTTGGGTTTGTTATCATCGCTTTATATCAAAAGGAAGTTATGCACACAAAGGAAACACCAAACCATCATGTCAGGAGGGCTATAAATCACTTACTACTGAATATTAAGAGGACATCCGAGCACCCAGTAGGAAAGCAAGGTTTTTTAAAAGCCCTCTTTTCCTCACAATCCCTTCATTTCAATAGACCTAGTTTTTATTTTGGGATAGGGTGAATGAGAGCACATGGTTTCATCAATACAGCTAGGAATGAAACCAGGTTTGTCCCGTACGTGTGACTCACGGCTGACTGCATGCGCTAGACAATGCCTTCCTGGTCACCAGATCATTGCTGTTGCCCAGGTGGATCCCGTCATCTCCAGAAAGGGCTGAGCTCCTGCTCCACCTCTGCTTTCAGCTGAAAGCATTGAGCTGCTCCTCTGACCAGCCATTTATTTTATTTCAACCAGTGAGCGCTGGGTTGTTTTGGAGATCTCTACTCCCCCATTCCTCCCTTCCCCTTCTTCACCCAGCCCCAGCGTCTCAAAGTTGAACGGAGGCACGCACATGCAGTAGCAAAAAGACTACTTAAGCTCTCTTGCCATTTGCTGTCTTAGCAAAACACATGATTAAAAAACCCAAGAAATAAGTCAGATCTTGGGCAAAGCAGCCCATCCAGCAGCGAAGGGTCCCTTTCTGCTTTCCTGCTCTGGTCTTAACTGCCCTTCGAAAGAAGATCCTGGGAAGACTGCGAGGACCCCTCCACCTCCTCTTCCCCTGGCAGGTGCCCGAAATCCTCCCAACAGTTCTCCAAACCACATAC
>NW_010231811.1:0-2935 GCF_000690775.1 Eurypyga helias | reverse complement strand
TAACCCTGCTGAAAAAAAGCTTTGTATTTCCAAACTCCCAAAATGTGTCAACTATGAAAGCTTTCAAGCTGACTGCAAATGTCGCAGCTCGTTTCTGTAGCTCTTAAATTCTGAGCGAGTATAATGGGGGAAAACACGGATGTAATAATTGCTTTTAAAATATGATTGCTGCTTGAAAGAATTATTGGGGAGGGGGGTTATTGTCTGGAGGATGGTGTGATTCAGGACTGCTGGCTTCTACTCCTCACTCATTCAAAGTCACCATGTGAGTCAGTGGAAAAGTCATTGAAAGGAGCACAGTCAACAAGGTACTGACATTCGTATTTAGGTTCCTAAATCCAGAGGGTGGAAGACTTCAGCTCAAAGGTATGGGGTTTAAAAGCAAGAGTGGCTGAAGGGAGCAGGTTACGTTGCAAGCCTGTGGTAACTGCACCCCTAAATTCTAGCGCTTCTCACCCAAAAAAGTGCCAGCTAAAGATAAGTCCATTTTGGGGAAGTCCATTTTCAGTCCAAACAGAAACAGGGTCCGTGTATCAGGTTCTCGGCAATGACTAAAATATTATGCCACAAAATAAACGTTCCTTTTGAAGAGGAGATGCAGAATAGTCATAGCACGCGAATCGTTAGCACGCAGAAGCTGCTGTCTTGAAGCTCTGCCACCAACGGCTAATTAATTCTAGGTACTGTAACGATCGCATCACAGGGAAGCGCTATCCTGCGTGTAAGCAGAAGCTCTGTATACAAACAGTACAATGCACAAACAGAAATCGCACCTCTGAGAGCCTTTTCATTCAGAAAAGTCAGTCATCTTGAAAGCGCTACTCACAAGAACCAGCACGGTAACTTGAATATTAAAAAAATAAAATTCAATATTTATCGGTATGAAAGCAATAGTAAGAGGGCTGCAGAGTGAGAGAAATCATTCAGGGAATAAATAGCTTAGCAGCTCCCAAATTAGCAGGACAGTGAAAACAGAGATCAAATGCAAGATCTTGCAAATCCACAGGAAATGACTCAAGAAACTAGATCGCCTAAAAATTCAGCTTCCAAGCCTCAGACATGTTTGCTTCTCACCACTGGGGCAAATACACACATACACAAGTACATAAAAATACATCCAGATCACACGAGCTCTCCAGCATTAATCAGATGGTGATTAATACCCAGTCCTCCCCAGCGGTATATGCCTTATAATGGCCTTTTAATTACATGATTGCGCCCTGGGTTTTTCACGTGGCCATAACTCTCCTCTTATTCTGGTTCTGTAGTAGCCAACTGCTAAATGCCACGCTCCCCACTTCACGCACATCGATGCTCCTGCTGACCATGGAAATTTTTGGCATGAAATATTTTAAGGATGTTAGACGTCTGTGCAATCTCAGCATCGTTCGGAGGGGGAAAAAAAAGACATAGGATGAGTGGAAGTGTGTCAAATCATTACATCTGGTCTTTTATGGTACAGCAGCTGAAGGCGTTCCTGCCGTTTCCTCGACCCCAACCGCTTACTCCTGCCCTGACACTTCCTTTCACTGCCAGCTCGGTTCTGCCAAGATGTTTATCGTGCCATTCCGCAAGCTGGATCTTTGAATAACTTTCCAAAATAAAGAGATATTGGGGGTTATTATTAGCTGGGACCATTTAGTAGATCCAGCAGCGTAACTCCCTGATGGGAGGGACACGTTAGCGGAGCGGAGCGGGTGTCAAACTGTGCTTTGCAGAGGAATGAATGGGTGGGAAGGGGATGGGGAGAGAGGCAGCACTGCCTCAGGATGAGGCAGAATGAGCATGCCACAGGCTGCCAAGGAGAGAGAAGCGGGCTTGCACTCTCCCACGTTACCTGGTGTTACGGCCCACCCTCTAGGAATGACAAGTGCGTTATTATAATATTGTAATACTACCAAAGCTGCAGATTCTGGTACCTTCTCCAAAGGACACGTGCTTCTCCCTGGGGGTAACCTCCCATAAAGAACACCTCAAAGCTTTCATCAGCTCTTGCCTCCATCGCATTTCTAGCAGTCCACAAGTTTTTCTCCGAGTTTCCACTTCTGTTCCTGAAAAGAAAATTTACAGCACTTCAAAACTGAAACGCAACCGAGCAGAAACACAGTTTCAACCCCAAAACGTGAAGGCCCCTTCAAGACTAAATCCCATAGACTTAAAAACTAAATCGGTGAGTGGCTTCTTTAGGAATCGCAGCCATATGGGTTCTGAAGATCCCTACACAGTGAGAGCAGGGACGGACATCTCCCGCCTGCAGTCGGGAAGAGCTGCTGCAGCTCAGGAGCCTGCGGAGGCCAGAAGGGCAAGGTGATGTGCTTGGGTGGGACAGACAGATTTCTTCTCCCAGGACTGCCCGCTCACGAAAGTGGAGAAAGAAGACCCCAAACTCACTGATAGTTTTTCAATCTCGTGGGCCAAACTTTCTCTTCAGCAGTCAGCTCCTATCACCCCCTCTTTGTGGACCAAGCAAGTTTCCAGGCCAGGTGGAGGTGTCACGGTGCAGGTGAGTGTTTAGGGTTACAGCACTGTTCATTGTACCAAAAAAACCCGTTTAAAGCGGTTTTAAAACGTTTAAAGCCCAGCTGCGTGGGCAGGGGAGCCTGGTCACCTCAGGATGCGTCTCCATGGGGGCAACGCCACCTCCCTGAACTCTTCCACTACCAACACGATGTTAAACCCCTACACGGCACCGCGCTCATCGCCTACGGGATTTAGGGTTACAGCACTGTTCATTGTACCAAAAAAACCCGTTTAAAGCGGTTTTAAAACGTTTAAAGCCCAGCTGCGTGGGCAGGGGAGCCTGGTCACCTCAGGATGCGTCTCCATGGGGGCAACGCCACCTCCCTGAACTCTTCCACTACCAACACGATGTTAAACCCCTACACGGCACCGCGCTCATCGCCTACGGGAGCCCAAATCCTTCCTCGGGGCCTCG
>NW_010231810.1:0-7254 GCF_000690775.1 Eurypyga helias | reverse complement strand
CCCACCCAAACCAGTCTGGGATTTTACTGATCCTCGTGGGCAGCGAGCAGCCTTCTCCGCCATGGAAGGTGCGTGGGACCGTTCTCCTCCGGGAGGAGGAGCGTCGCTGTACGTGGTGCCGGGGAGAGGAGGAAGGTGAGCGTGAGGCCTGGGGCAGAGGCCTGGTGGTGCTCCCCGCCGTCCTGCCCCAGCATTGCCCACCCCTGGGGATGGCCATGTCAAGCGGGAGCTCTGCCTGGAGGATCCCTGCTCCAGCCGTGTCGGGTGTCTTTGCCATCAGCGCGTTCTTCCATGAAAATTCCTACAGCGCTGCTCCCATCTGAGCCGCCTCGGAGGCTGCGTTTTGCCCTGGAGAGGACGAGCACAAGGCTTGGGGCAGCGCTGTGCCCATCTCGGGGGGCAATCGCTCGAGGGCAGGTGGTGGCTGCTCAGGGCGGGGGGCTGAGGCAGGAGATAATGCAGATGTTTCCAGGGGATGTGCTCGGAGGACCCCAAGTCCCCTGGTGACAGCACGGCCTAAAACCGTAGCTCAGAGTTACGGCATGGCCTGCTCACCTGGGAGGCTGTTCCGGCCGCTGTGTCCCTCTCAGGTGCTTGGATTTTCCCATCATTTTAAAGCACTAATGCAGATATCACCGCGTCCCTGCGGCTGCGGAGCGCAGCACTGCGCCCGTGCTGCCTCTGCCTAGCTGGTTTGCCTGGACAGATCCATTGGGTA
This sequence comes from Eurypyga helias, assembly GCF_000690775.1. NCBI lineage: Eukaryota > Metazoa > Chordata > Aves > Eurypygiformes > Eurypygidae > Eurypyga > Eurypyga helias. The sequence goes on along the minus strand of NW_010231810.1, from coordinate 6,536 downwards.
ATCCTCCTGCTTTTTTTGCAGCTAGACCTTTCAGGGCCACATCCATGGAAAAGCTTTTTCTGATCTGCGGGGATAAATGACAGTTGTTTCCAGCTTTTAAAGCTTGGCACGAGCCAGGCGGGTTTCCCAGAGCGAGTTCCAACGCATCCTCCAACAGGGCTGGTGGGTGAGTGGGGGGAGAGGCCGAGCCCAGCCTTCCCCCCGTGTCCGTGGGCAGGAGGACAGTCAGCAAATGCCCGTCCCTGCGTTTGGGGATGGGAGGTGGGTGCTCTTTGCTGACCCCCTCACCAGCCTGCTGGGGGTCTGGCGTCCAGCTCTGGGGTCTGACTCGTGCTGGTGCATCGTCCTTGCGCTGCAGAAGGGGTTTTTTACCCTTTTACTTTAAATCTTAAGAAGGAAACACGATATATTCGCTGAACGGCCGGGTGACATGAAGTCCCTGTGAGTTGTACAGCGACCCTGGAATCGAAGACACAAGGAGGACTGAGGAAAACCAGATGTTTAAAGCATGTTACAAGCGCAGGAATCTTGGTTTTACAGCCCAAATACCATTGCTCTAATTTCAGGGCAGACGGGGAAGCTGATGTACGTGATGCACAACTCCGAATATCCCCTCAGCTGCTTCGCTCTCTTTGAAAACGGTCCCTGTCTCATCGCAGATGCCAACTTTGATATCCTTATGGTGAAGCTGAAAGGCTTCTTCCAAAATGCCAAGGCCAACAAGATAGAGAGCCGGGGCACCCGCTACCAGTACTGTGACTTCTTGGTGAAGGTGGGCACGGTTACAATGGGTCCCAGTGCCCGTGGGATATCTGTGGAGGTAAGAATTGTTGTTTGAGGGTGTGAAATACAAGTGCGGAGAGGGAAATCCTGCGGTGGAGGCTAGAGGAGAAATCCCCTGTCATTTCTGTGTCGCGGCTGTGTTGCTCCTTGCTGGTAGTTTGTGCTAGGTGCGTGCGTGTGTGCAGCAGGCGGGGTCCTTACTTCCTTTTTGTGACGGGGTTGAATCCTGGCGGGTGCTGCGGGGCTCAGCTACGGAACAGCCTGTCCTTGAGTGTTGATAAATCCCTGAAGGGCTGCCACCAAACTAACAAACTGCTTAAAGTCCTGATGCGCAGCACTGGTAGCGCACCCCAGGTTAGTAAGGATACCGAGGGGGTCAAAATAACCTCTTTGGCTGCTGGTTCGATGATGCGGGTTTGTTTTCTTTCTGCATCTCAAGCGGACAAATCCCTGGGCCCTGGGAGAGCAGGGCCCTTCTGCCCCAGGTTCTGCTCACGCGGCGCAGAGATGCTTCTGGCGGGTGTCAGTCCTCCACCCCCACGGCGTGCCGACCTGGATTGCGGCAGCGTGCGGTGCTCCGCGGGCATGAAGCCTGCCGTCAGACCTCTTCTGTGCCGTGGCTGCTGCTGAGGCTCGAGGGCATCGGTTGCCAGCTGCTGACGGGCGTTTCACGGGGCGGAGGCTGGGCTGAAGCAAACTACAGGGAGACCCTTCAGCGTACGCAAAGGGGCGCGGGATGATCCACCAAGGTGTTGGGGGAGATGGTTGGCTGAGTGCAAGCGTGAGTCGAAGGCTCACAAACCATGCATGAGCCTCAGCGGGGCTGAAAAACATCTCGGAAAAAGACAAGGAGCTGGGCAGCACTGTATGGGAAGGGCAGAGCAGAGTGGGTCAGACCGCAGACACCGACATGTGTTGGTGCCTAACAGCCTTCAAGATACTGAGAATTAGATGCTTAAAAGTCCTTCTGAATCAGAGCTTATGCTTTTCTAAACACCCAAACTCTACTATCTGATATGATTATCTGATATACAGTTAATAATAACGCTGCGTCTGCTCAGGCCTGTGTTCCTAGCCAGCAGGGAGAAGGGTTGAGAAATGGCTTGTTGCATCACTGCAATAAACACAGAGCCTGTAGCTATTGACCTGGGGTGAAACAGGGCTTGTTTTACCCTAAACTTGAGTTCAGGACCAGCTTTGTCAGACATTCTGGTGGTTTCTGGTTTAGTTTAGCAGTTTTTTCAGGGTTTGCATTAGGACCTGCTCGTGATTTGGGACCAGGCTGGTGTTGAGTAAAACACTTCAAGTCCTTAAGTCCCAAGGCTTTTTCCAGTACATTCCCAAAAGATGTTGCAGCCACACGAGTCATCAACCTACCAGCCTGTGGGAATGAAGTTTGGTGTTGGATAGAGTAAAGTTAACGTAACGTTTGAAGGAACTGTCCCAGGACCTCTGCTACTGGGGATTTAATAAAAACAATGCCCTTACAGGGGACGTTTTACCTCCCCTTCTCTTTAGAAGGGATTGCTGGGTGTTCTTAACGTGTCCCATTCACTTCTGTTTGTCCATCCATAGATGCTAAATATTCTCAGGTGTGTTTATGGAAAGCATTCTCTCTTTAGCGAGGCGGAGAGAGGAAAGTCCGTCGCCTCCTGCGTGGTTCTTGCCCCTGCTGTGAGCTTCAGGGCTGTGGTTTTTGTTGGCAGGTGGAGTACTGCCCCTGCGTGATAGCCAACGACTGCTGGAACCTGCTGATGGAGTTCATGCAGAGCTTCATGGGGAACCACACTCCCGGCATCCCCTCCGTGTTTGGCACCAGGCACGACAGCATCTACAGCCCGGCGGACACCATGGTTCAGTACATGGAGCTGTTCAACAAGATCCGCAAGCAGCAGCAGGTGCCTGTGGCGGGGATCAGATGAAAGGACTCCCAGGAGCCCGGGTTGGAGCGACCACGTCCTCTGCCTGCACGGTTGGATGAGAAGAACCTCCAAAAAGCAGCACCGGAGGCAGCCCGAGGTTTTTTGTCTTTCCCCGTTTCAAAGCAAAGGTCTCTGCTGTGTGGGTTTCTTGTCCTCCTTCGTGGTTTTGAGCGTGGCTGGGATCAGGCCCACGGTTCTGGTGGTTTTTTGTACAGCGCCTCGTGCAGGGGATTACTGTCGGCAGGAGGGAAGAGGAGAAATTCCGGCCAAGCGCGTGCTAGGGCAGAGTTTCCTTGGCTGCGCGTAGCAACACGAGAGGCTTTTTAATTGTGGGGTTTAGATATCCACGTGAGAGAGTCCTGTTTTTCATCAAAATAAAAAGGTGTATTTTGTGAGGGGACGGAGTCTGCGCAGCGAGTGTTGTGCTGGTTGGTACTGTTTATTTACAGCCTCCGAAACTTTCCGTTGCACGGAGACAGTTATTCCGCAGAGTTTTCTCTTGATTTGGTTCAAGAGCTTTATACCCCGGAAGCAAACTAATTTCCCTGTGGCAAAATCTATGGGCATTCTCACATTCCTATTATAGGCATGTTCTCAGCTTGCCTTCATCTTCTGTATCTGATGGGAGTATTAACATCTTCTGCCTCTCAGATGATGCCAACGAAGCCTCATGATAAATAAATAAATAACTGCGCCTGGCAGGAGCCCCCTCATGCACTGAAAGAGAATTCCACCTGCTTTAGCTCATTGGTTGAAGGGCAGGTAATAAATGGCCTATGCACACCATTCCTCATTTCAGGTGACTTCAGCAGATTTAATGGAATAAGAAGGATTTGGGGAACCAAAGCCAAAAATTGATTATAAAACTTAATACGCTATCACTTTTTTGTATTTTTTAGTAGTGGTTTATTTTTACAGTAGGAAATTGGATCCCTTGTGAGCTATGTGTCCCCTTGGTTTTACTTGGACAGTGTCTGTCTGGCTTGTAGCTGTCATTTTTTAATTCTCCTCCTTGCTCCGTGTCGGAATACGCAGAAACACCCCCATTCTGCCACCAGCCTTTGCGCTGAGCTTCCTTGGCGGTTCCGGGGAAGGCTGTGTGCAGCGGGGTTCCAGCTCTGCAACTCGCGTCCCAGACGTAAAGGGCAGGTGTAGTGGAGGTCTGAGGATGGTTTTAGGAAGGGGGGTTTGCAAGGACGGCGGGTTCCTCCTGAGGAAGCTTTGTGCATCTTGCTCGCAGAAGACACCCTGGGTTCCTTGCCGACGTGTGGGCCTTGAAGAGCAACTAAAGCAGAAATTGGTTTCTCCTAAATAGACTTTTTTCCTTCTAAAGCAGATGTTTTGTTACTTGGTTTGCTAACTGGTGGAAAACTAGTTATTTAGATATGACTTCTTCATGATTATCACTTATACCTGTAAGCCTAATTAACTGTTAGAGTGCCTACAGCTTTTACTGTGGGCATTTAATAAGTTTAATCAGCGCTGGGTCCAGAAAGATCTGGTTAATGAGCCATAATGACACAACGTACTCGAAGTGTGTTAGAAATTCCAGTGTGCTGAATATACCAAATATTTGCAACTCTTGGCACGCTTCAGCGGGACTGTTAATTTTCAGTGATGAAAATACAGTGAGAATCTGACCCACTGTCATTCCCCGTAGTTAAGTGTGGCTGGGAAAACTTAGGAAAACGAACTCTAGTCTTCGTCAGGATCGCTATTTCTGCCCTGCTTCCCATTTTAAGTCTTCAGGTTAAAAAAACCCAACCTTTTAATGATCAGATTAGTCATGCTGAATGTTGGTAATGCTTTGTTAACTCCCGGAAGACGCGTTCCGTAACCAGAGATGTCAAAACTCTGCTCACGTGTCTTAAAAACATAAAACGTGTGCTGGAATCTCTGGGGAATTCTGTGCTCTTATTCATAGATGGTACTGTTCCTAGAGTAATAAAACGGGACCCCTCCAGCTACATTCTGCCTCCAATTACACCGTTACAGCCACTGACGTCAGCAGGTTACCACGTGTGTAAGGTTGGGTAGGATTTAGCCCTTTATGTTTTACCAAAAAAAAAAGTCTGTTGCCGCAACTGCGTTCTGTGAACGAGGGGATCAGCCGCCTCACATGAGAGGCTTTTACTCTGGGGCTTTACGCTTTCTTGATGGACAAAATGACCGGTTTTCAACCTTATTAGCTGCAGTAATCCTCGTTCTGCCCCGCCTCCCCCCTCGACGTCGTCAATACAGCAGGTTAACGTGGCTTGGAAAGTGCTAGTCTGCATCTTAACAAGTCTTCAGGGGGCTTTCAATTGTGTTACCTTAATGGATTGAGGCAGTGTAATTGAAAACCACCCGACTTTGCCTCTCAAGGCATGGTCTGGAAGGTTGTTTTCCCGTTGCTCTCCAGTGTGTTTTCCCAGAGAATGCGAGATCTAGAGGAAGAAGTGGCCGAGCTGTATTCCTGTACCACTGTGAATCCTTTTTTCTGCTTCTGCACCTTTCAAAAATCACTGGCACTGGTGTTTTCCGTGAGTTGAAGCCTGGCTTAGAAGGGACTGGGGAGCCTGGGGATGTGGATCTCATCTTTGCATCGTTACAGCTTTCCCCACCCTAGCTCAAAGTAGAGGCTGGGTGATGTTACCAGGGTCACCAACGCATCAGTGGCAGAGAGTCTCACTGTGCCCCTGGGGATACTGTGGGCTTTTTTTTGTGCTGTGGCATTTTTTCTGAGGAAATACTTACATAGCTGCACCCTGCTGTGCTTTACAAAGGGAGTGAGGACGTCAGGGCCTCGTAAATCTTCAGTTTTAATTCTTAGCAGACGTTACAAACTGAGGGCTCGTTGCAGTGGGAAGCTGTTGAAGAGTTGAGAGGTTTGTGACTAGGTTTTCATACAGGTGTGGGTTCAAAAGCGACCGAGCACCAGTCAAAAAGGGAAGGTGTAGAAAAAGGATGGCCAAGCTCCTAGGAGTGGAATTTGTGGGAAGGCTGGCTGGTGACGGAGCTCACAAGGAGACCACCAGACTGTGGAGTGTCCTTGTGCCATGGCAGAGGAAAGCAGGCTCTCGCCTGTCACAGTAAATCGCAGTGCTTTGCCTCAAAACTTAGTGGGAAGATGTGAGGAAACACTTTGTCCCTGTGCGAAGGAGTCGTGTTTCTGACACCGCCAACCTGTGCTTCGTGCTGTCAGCGCGGTGCGGTCCATGACTGCTTGCTTGCAGCTGTGTCCCGGTCAGTGCTGCCTGGAGAGCAGGATTTGCCTCCTACCGCTGCGAAAAGAGTGAGTTGTCTCAGTGGGTGCGGGTGACTCCCAAGTGTGGCTGTCCCTTGGGGACAGGCTTCTCCCGCGGTCTCAGTGCCCAGGTCCCTTTGTCTCTGGTGAAACACATCTCCATCCCCTCGTGGCTCCTGCGCTGTGTGACCTAGGAGCCCTGCTGACAAAGGTTGGTGTGGCTCGGGGGGCCTTGTCTGTGTGCCACTAGTGCTGCAGGTGGCCCTGTGGGGTGCCCACCCCATCACCTCGTGTCCCTGTCACCTCAGAGTTCCCGTGGGACACCCCCTGCCCGTCACCTCAGGGTCCCTGTGGGGTGCCCACCCCCGTCACCTCGGGGGGTATCTCACGCCCCACACAACCACCTCAGGGGCCCTGCGGGAACGCGCCACCTCCCGCGCTGCCCCTTTAAGAGTCTCTTTGTCTCCGAAACATCCTTATTTACCCTCCTGTGACTCAACCAAACTTCAGCCTGGGATTCACAAAGCCCGGTACGTCACCGGCCGGGGGCCGGGCCCGGGCAGTTCCCGCCCCTCGGCGCTGCCCTCCCGCTACTCGACCGTAAG
>NW_010231809.1:37419-47410 GCF_000690775.1 Eurypyga helias | reverse complement strand
CCCAGACCTGCTGCTTCTACTGCGTTTGATGCAACCCAAGATGCAGTTTGGCCCCTGGCACCCACCACCCACCCATCCCCAAGCAGTGATCCCCCCAGCCGACTCCCCTCAGCTTGTACACCGAGCATGAGGCCTCATAGAATCATAGTTTGTTCTGTACTAATACACTAACTACTACCAGTCACCAGCCCAGGAATAAGTTTCACCCCCGAGGGCTACATCTGGTGGGGATTTTTTAACGATGTTTTTGAACACTGGTGACACTGATACCTGAAATAGATGTGAAACACTCATCCAGAAACATCACATCAGAGCCTTGCAGGAGGCTTTTCAAAGGTGGGAATGGGTACAATTTGTACCCGTTACCCCTTGTCCTGTCACTACAGGCCCTTGTAAAATGTCCCCCCCAGCTTCCTTGTAGCCCCTTCAGGTACTGGAAGGCTGCAATGAGGTCTCCCTGGAACCTTCTCTTCTCCAGGCTGAACAAGCCCAGTTCTCACAGCCTTTCGTCATAGGAGAGGTGCTCCAGCCCTCTGAGCATCTTCGTGGCCTCCTCTGGACTCGCTCCAAGTGGTCAATATCCTTCTGATATTCTCATGTCATAAACTATCCCTCTGGCTGGTGTGGATCAGCTGTCCTGGCCGTGTCTCCTCCCAGCGCCTTGTAGAGAAGAAGCTGGAAGAATAGGAGCAGTAGGACCAACTGAGTTAATACAAGCATCACCTAGGCAACAACTAAAACATCACTGTGTTATCGACATTCAGCACAAACCCAAAACACAGCCCCATACTAGTTACTGTGAAGAAAATTAACTCTGTCCAGCCAAAACCAGCAGAATCTCCACCCCTTATTTCATACCACTTACACCATGCTCAGGTCCCACACTATCCAATACATTCTCATTAACCATCTCCCCGCTTCCCATCCTTTGATATAACACACAGATATCATTCCTTTGGTCTATGGAACATCCTTGTAAAATGCCCATAAAACGTCTATTGAGTGCATTTAGTCCATGACTTTGGGCTCCATCTGTTCTGGTGGTCACTCGGGACAGGAGAGGTGGGGTGTTGCATGGGGTCATGGGCACCGAAGCCAGCTCAGGTCAGGTCACTGCTGCACTCACACTGTTTCTTGTAAGGCTTCTCCATTGGTTCAGGCGATTTCTGCTACAGTAATTCCTATGACACACAACTTAAATCACAGGTTACAACAATTTAATGCTATTTTCCATTACAATCTCCACCCCTGGACTTGGGCCAATTGATAGGGCTTAACATTGCAATGAACTCCTCCTCTTGCTCCTAGCCTGGCTAGCAACACCGTGTTCCTGCTACAGCAGTGACATACAGTGGAAGAGTCACACACAGCAATCAATATCCATCATACCATTTAATTCATTGGCTATTTTTCCCCAGAATCAAATCCCCTTGAGGTTCACATTAGACTTCCCCATCTTCTCCCATCAGCCACCAAGTGTGCCCAGGTCCTTGGGCAAAAGCCATCCCACGAATGGGTTTCTCTTTGCCTGAGGCAGGAGTAACCCAGACAGTTTTCCCTAATGTATTTGCAGCATGCACGACAGAAGCAGCAATATTCCCTGTTTGCTGTTGGGTCCTGTCAGAAAGCATTGGAGGTGGAAGGTGGCTGCACAGAGTCCCCTCAGCTCCAACACCTCTCTATGTGGTCCCCCCCAACACCCCTGAAACTCCTTGCTCGCCATCCCTCCTGGGGACCCTCTCCGGCCATGGCATCCTCCCAGCCCCACCCGGCTCGCCCCATCCTCGCCACCATCACACAGGACAACACTGCTTACGAAGGATTACAACACTTTTTATTCCCACGCAGCCGTTTCACAGAGTACAAACACAAGACAAGACACCAACACAGACAGCACCCACCCCCACCCCTCCAGCACCCCAAGGCTGCTCTCGACTCTCTCACCGGGTGTTCCCATGCTGCCCCAGGCCCATGGACCCCGACTCTGCTCCCTCCCTCAAAAAACTCTGCTGTGATGCACCAGGCAAACATGGGAGGGAATTCCATCCCTCATTTCTCTGGTTCTTGCTCCTGCCCACCAGAAAGCACTTCTTTCCAAACCCTGGCACTGGCTTGTCACCACCACAGTGCACCAACAGGCTTCCCAGGCCCCCGGGGGCCAGCTTGGCCCTCCACCACACACACTGATGACACCACTGCTCTGGAGAACCCGGCGATGCGTTCCTGAGATGTCCAACATACTGTGCACAACACCTACCTCTGGCTGAGTCCATGCGCTCGTGAGACACCAACAGCAGCTCTGCAGGACTGCAGAGACCCGCTGCCAGCCATGCAAGGGGATGGCATGAGCCCCAGCCCATCCCACGCTACTGACAGGGGTGCAGACCACCTACAGTGCATGCTACAAGGGAAAGTCTGGGGAAAAGCTGCCAAAACAAACCCCCAAGTCCCACATCAATGATGGAAAATTGCAAAAAAAAAAACCCAAGTCCCACACTGATGCTGACAAACATCCAGCTCTGCCTCGCTGTCACTGCCACGGCGCCTGCCACACACCACCTTCACGTCCAGGTCCGTGCGCTCTCTCTCTCTCTCCAGGTCAAGTCCCTCTCAGCTCCATGCAGCAGGACGGGTCGGGGCAGCCTGGCCACTGCGGGGGTGCTGTCTCCTACCCTACAAAGACTCAGGCTGGCGCGAGAACAGTACATGGCTGGGCGGCAGAGCCGCGCCTACGAGGTCAGGTCCCGCGGAGCTGCGCGCAGCCACAGCCCAGCCACAGCTGGGCCGCCACCAGAAGGGTCACTCGGGCACGATGCTCCCCTGAAGAGCTGGAGGCTGCCAACACAACAAGAAGACCCACGTGAACTGGGCACACACACAGTGGGCACCTCCCTCCTCTGCCTGACATCCCGGGTGACCTATGAACTGTGCCATTCCCCCCCCCATCCTGTCACTGGGGCCCCCTTCTACAAGCCCCTTAGTTGGCCTTTGGACTCAATCCTGGCAGTGCCCCACACCATGCTACACACCATCACCACCGTTGCAGCTGACTGCTTGCCAGCTCTTCAGAGCCTGCCCTCATTGACGTCACAGCCCTCAGGCACCACCGTCACCTGGGAATGGTGTGCATCCAGCTCCTTGCCCTCACACGTTCCAGCCGCTTTACCCGCGCTCAGCCCTATGGCCCCTCGTCTCGCCTGTCCCGACACTTCCCGTGCTAACCCCAGTACTTGCCCCTGCAGCTCTTGCCGTCCCCTTGCAGCGTCCCTGTCACGCAGCTGCACAAGGGTCCGTCCGCCCGGCTCGTGCAGATCTGCTCGCAGCCTCCATTGTCCTCGCACCAGTCCGATCCTGGGCACAAAGAGCAAAGGGGGGCACCTGAGTGATGTTCCCAGACCCCAAGCCCCCAATCCTAGACTGCCCAAGACCCACCCTCCCTGCTACAACAATGGGGCCCACAAGACCAGGCCCATTACCTGCTGGGCACGCCCTCATATCACACACAGCATGGGGATAACGCCAGGAGCCAGCTGGGCTCCCGTTATCCCCCATGACCCCGGAGCACCGCCTAGTCTGATGCTCACAACCCTTCAGGGGCCTTTTGGGAAGACAAAGAGGAACGGGGTCAGAAATGGAGTGCTCCATGCCACCCTGGAGTCTCACCACACCATCTCCTGCACAACTGACCATGGATCCCTAGGAACACATGTCCCCGAGCAAGGTGGATCCCGACATGGCCCTCACCTGCACCCATCCAACCAGCACCCATGCACCCTCCACCCTCACCTCCCTGAAGCACCAATTCCTGAGCGCTCTCAGCTCCTCTTCTCCCAGGCGCTGCCCCGTGGCATGTCACCAGGCCTGACCTGGATGACAGACACATCCCCATGGCTCTTTTCAGGGTCACACACACTTACGCTTCCTTCTAATAGGCCCCACGGAGATGATCTGTTCCTTGGGCTCCTCAGTGAACACACTGGCCATCCTCGTGTGCTGAGGGCAGTTCTACATGGGGATAAATGCCACCTCCATCACTCTCAGCTCCTCCTGGGCCCTCTCCGTGCTTCTCCAGCTGGCCTGGCTCCCAGACTCCACCCCCTTGCCAGCAGGCTCAGAGAGCAATGGGTCCCAAGGTGACCTGTCCACGGCAGGGCTCTCCTCCTGGCACCTTCAGGGACATTAGACCCTCCCCACCTCGTCCCTGGGACTATGTCTCTGTCCACCTCTCTGATGCCAGGTCAACCGGGCTCACCATGCCCTGCCAGAGCCCTGCAAAAAGTGACCTGTCCCTTGGCACTTGCCCCACTTACTATTTTGCAGGAGTATTTCTCCGAATCGCAGAGTGAGACGGCACAGTGGAGGTGAACTTCATCATAATCCCCAATGAACTTGAAGACAGTGACGTGGAAGCGACATGTCAACGACACCCCATTCTCCTCTATGCCGATGGTGTTGTCCTTCATGTTTTGACACCTGCGCAAAGTACCTGCTTGCTTCAGCCCTCCTTTGAGGGACCCTCACTCGCAGGATGCCGCTCCCTTCTGTCCCCGTAAGGCCCCTCGACCTGGGTCTCACAGCAGCACACTTTGATCCTGCTCTGCCTGCCTCCTCTGGACAAGGACACTGTGTCCTGCTACCGTAGCGTGACCTCTCTCTGACACTTCCAACTGGGTTGGACTCCCATCTCTCAAGACACCTCCACCACGATCCATGTACCTCCTGTCTCCTACAGATGCCCTGATGTCCACGGCCCCCCGCCTACCGCTACGCTAAGTGAGCTAACTCCTGCACTAACAACACGAGCTCCCCTATTCCCCACCCGTTCTAGATCTTGGTCAACTGTCTCACTGACCAAAAGGTTGCCTGCTCCAACTGATGCCAGAACCCGTTCAAGTACCCTCCCCAACAGAAAAGACAAAAAACAATGGGGCCTGGCCTGCGGTTGCTCACCCTCCCTCGATGATGAAGTAGCGCAGCTTGTCGTTGCTGTCCCGCGAGGGGGTGGCATAGCACTTGTTCAGCATCAGGATCAGGTGGTTGGAATCAGCCCCAACAACAAAGACCCCCACGTAGAGCACATCCCGTGTGGTGAGCACCACCTCGCCCTGCCGGTAAGGGTGCTTGTAGGATGAGTTCTTGTACAGGGCCATCTTGGTCGTGAAGCTCCCTTCCTGCGTCGGCACCGTGAGGTTAATCACACTAACGATGACAAAAAAATACCATCTCAGGTGGAGAAAAGGCTACGATCCCCTGATTCGGTGCCTCACTTCGGACCCTTGCCACCTTGCCCTCCACACCCATGTGGTCCCATGCCTGTGCGATGGGAGAGGCCATGTGACTTGTCCCAACTCTTACCTGAGCATTGGCCGGACAACTGAATCCAAGGAGATCTTGATGTCCAGCTCATAAGCACAGGAAAACTCCACATTGATGGTCCGGTCCCGGGTGATGATGTTGCCCGTGTTGTTGGCACTTTCAATCCACACCGTGTTCTTGTACACTATATGTGTGCTGTTTGACTGCAGAAGGAATGCAGGGCATCACTCGAGACGGGCCGCCTCTGCTCCCCCACCTCCTTACAAATGCCTCAGCCCCTCAATGAGGGGCATGACACCAAGGGCCCTGCAGCCCCTCTGCCACATCTGGCTAGACAGGGTATGATATACTGGGGCTAGGAACTGCTGGGCACCATCCTTAGTCTACAAGACCTGCCTCTGTTTTTCCAAACTCCCATTCCAAGAAAGCACCTCCCAAGTGTCACTTGCACCAATGCGCACCCCTGCACTATCCCCAGTGTCAAGCCAGGCCACCATGGCGGAGAACTGCCCAGCTGGCATGAAGCCACGCTACCTTGATGCTCCCCATGCCAACAAGTTCCTTGCATATGTAATACACAGACCCCTCTCAGCCTCTCAGCTCTGTCTCCTCCTGCATCCTCTAGACCAGAACGCCAGTCAGTGAGGTGACAGCAACCCCGCACCAAAACAGCGTGAGCTACAAAGTCTACCCACAACCTGAGTGCAAGCTGCCCAGACTGACTGTCAGAGGTACGTGCACTTCCCAAGGGCCAGCTGATTCTAGGGTCCCTTTCGCTCCGCCAAGCTGCTTCCTGAAGGTGTGTTCCCCCCGCCTCCTCTGCCCTCACATTTGGATGAATGAGAAGACACCCAAGATGAACAGCCTGGCCTCCGCTCCCAACCGCGCGTGCCCTGGCTCACCTGCACCACGTTGCCACAGTTGCCTTTGGTGTTGTTGATCTGGAAGGAGATGAAGTCCTCCCCTTCGATGCCGGGGCAGTGGCGGTCGTTGACCCGCACGCCCTCGCGCTCAAAGCCCAACTGGAACAGCTTGCACTTCGAAATGGACACCTCCATTTGGGCGGCTTTACAGGTCACCTCTGCATCAATGATGTCATGGGTGGCTAGAGGATAAGATGACACAGCTTCAGATCACCACAAATGGCATGGCAGGCCCAGGCTGCCTGCCACCTGGCCCTCCCTCCCACGGCCAGAAATAGGCCAGGATCATCTCCTGCGGCACGCCCTGCCCATCCAGCGTCCTGCTGCTCAGCGTGCTCCTCAGCCAGAGATGCCCATAACGTGTGCTCCAGAAAACCTGCTCCTTGCTCCTGTCCTGACCTGTGCCCGGTTGCAAAATCCCGTCTCAGCAGAGGTCCCCAGCCCTCAGCACCTCCCTTCCCGAAGCCCCAGCGGAATGATGGCCTAACGCACACCCACGCGCTCCGTGCCGACTCTGCGGCCAGGACCAAAGGACTCACTGTTCCCGTAGGGCGGAGGCTCGATGCAGCCACACAGCTCCCCACCATTGTCCAGCTCGCAGCTGCGGTTGGGGCAGTCGGCGCCCACGCAGGGATCTTCCACCACTCCTGCTAAACAGCACAAGACGGAGCGCAAAAACGATCTTTACCCTCGGACCGCAGGGCTGGCACCTTCAACCATCACGGGACGCCCCCACCCCAGCAGCCCCTCTCCCCCTCTCCCGCTGGTTGCGGTCCCAGCAGGACATGGGTCCCCTCGAACCAGATGGTCTCTGGCTCCCTTACAGCAATTCTCCTTCTCGATCCACTCGGTGCCCAGGATGCCAAAGGTGCGGCAGGCCCCGCCCTATGCAGGCCGCTGGACCTTCTTGTGGTTGTAGCAGCCATCCAGAAAGCAGGACTCATAAAAGGGCAGGGGGTCCAGGAGGCCGTAGCAGGGCTGGAAGAAGCCTTTCATGTCCGTCAGCTTCAGGCAGTAGCTGTCGCTCTGCAGCTCCTGGATCTGGACGTTGTCGCAGGAGGCAGCGTACTGCGAGTACTGCAGCTCGTTGCAGCTGTGGGCACCGGATATGTTGCGGGGCGGCTGGACCCGCTCCCGCTCCCATGCAGCAGGGAAGGGGCATCTGACCCGCTCACCTCTTCTGCATGCCGTTGGTCTTCCAGCTCTGTGCCAGCACCACGCTGCTGACCGCCGGCTTCCCCCGCAGAGTCGCGTAGTCGTCCGTCCGGTCGCCGTTGAAGTTGCCGCAGAGGCCGCACACCTTGTTCTGCAGCCGCTCCCCAATGGTGATTTTGATGACGTTGAAGCCATTGTAGCGGATCTGGATGTCAGGGCTGGAGTCGATGACCAGGAAGCCTTCCTGGCTGAAGATCTTCGTGGAAAGCCCAGTGACAAAGGGGATGCTCACATGGCTGCCGTTCACCTGGTGCAGGAGATGACACGAGGCTGATATCCCTCCCGTACCCTCCGCCTATGGATGCCAGTGCAAGCAGCCCACAGGTGACTCCCACTATCCCAGGCATGAAAACACACCACCTTGTCTTTGGCAGTGGCTGGCATATGCTCCTCCTCCTTCCAGCCCAATGGGTCGCCCCGAGTGCACCACCTCCCTTAAATACATGCATGAGCCTGCACCACAAAGGGACCCCAACTCATGTGCAGGGATTCATTGCTCATCAGGAAAGGGCACAGACAATGCCCTCCAGAGACTGAGCAACACGCAGCCATAGCCAGCCCTCCATACCGCTCCGCTCAAAAGGACAGCTTTACCAGTGCCACCAAGAGGTGGATGGGTACATGACTGCAAACTCCTGGGCTGCAGATGGCCTCATCTCCTGCCAGCCCTTTGGTCCTGTCTGGCATCCCTCCACTAAGCCTGACAGATGATGGCTGTATCCTTCACCCATAGAGCTGTCTCTCCCAGGAGACAAAGCCACTGACAGAGCCTTGCAGGGCCCTTGCAGAAACCATCGTGCAGCCCCACATCCCATCCTCCTCTGCTTGGGAGCCAATCCCACGCCGCCTGTCCCCTAGCCCTGCTCCGGAGGAGGCAGATGCAGCTGACGAGACTTTACCTTGACGGTATTCCTGTCGCTGATGAGGATCTGCTCCTCATTGATGTAGAAGTACACAGGGGAAATGATGGTGAGGTTGGGCGAGGACCACTTGTCAAAGTTGATGATAAGCTGGAAGGAGAAGTCAGGCAGCTTCTGGCAGATGGTGGAGAGGACGAAGGCACAGTTGGCAGGGAAGCGGAGGAAGGCGCCGTCGAAGGTGCGGAAGACACCACCCCCCGCTGCCAGGCAGAAGGAGCTCCTGGTGCTGAAGCAGCCACGGACACCGTTGCGCAAGGCACACTCTTCGTCCGACTTGCAGTGCCGCGGGTCGCACTGGATGAGGTTGCGTCGGAAGCAGCGGCACCGGCGGGTGCAGTCCCCATTCCAGAAGAGCTGCTTGGGCTGAAAGAGGGACCTGTCACTGGCCAGAAGGGCCAGGGACCCCTGTCCTACCCTCTGCGGACCAAGATTTACACCCTTCCACTGCACAGCAAGTGAGAGTGGGAAATGAGGACAGAGAAAAAAGTGCAAAGAACACGCTGGTAGCTTGCACCCACCTTCCAGCATCTCTGCTACTCACAGGCATGAGAAAATGACATGTTTTCCACTCCCACCACAACCTCCCTCCCCTTTCATAGATACACAAAAAACCACACAGTCTTACTGACTCCACCTTTCCACTCCTCTAGGAGATATAATTCCCATGGGCCCTCAGATGGAGGCTTCCTTGCTCTGTGCTGGCCTTCCTCACACCAGAGCTCCAAAAGAGCAGCCATGGAGACTCTCGGACTGGAAATGGGACTGGCACAGGTGTCTCTGATGTGTAAAGCACCTGACCTGAGTGCACGTCCGTAGTCAGATCAGAGCTGAACCCAGGCCCTGACACAGGTTCTCTTCCAGCAGGAGCTGAATACACTCTGCAGCTCAGAGCAGGACTTGGGAGACTGCAAGTCCCAGAAAACACCAGCAAACATCCCACGGACCATTGCCGGGGCTCCGCTATGGAGACTGCTTCATCTCTCTCCACCTCCATTCAATGCACATTTGCCCTTGTTCTCACCCACTCCTGCCTGGTGCAAAACCACCCGACTGCAGATCGATCCCCAAGCATGGCCACGGACCGGCAGACAGGTATGATTTTGGTGAAGGAGAGGGCCTGTCCCTCCAGGTCCTGAAGGGCGCTCTCTCTGAGGTTCTGACCCTGCTACCCTGGCAAATGGACCCAGCGCAACACCTGGTCTTGCCCTGGCCACCATCTCCACTCAGGGCACGATACGCTGCCCAGGAATATCAGAAGGAGAGTGGGAGAAAGGCCAGGAGAAGAAGGACATAAGCAGCGTACCTCGTAGTATTTGCCATCGGAGTAGCAGCCACAGTTGTGGGGCAGGATGCAGCTCTTGCCGTTGAGGACGTACCCGGGGTCGCACTGGCATCCCTCCACACAGTAGTGGCTGCAGTCGCTCTTCAGTCGAATGGCAGCGCATCGGGGCTGGCACAGGGACACACAGCTCTCGTAGTGGCTGTTGGGGGGACAGCTGACGGCTGCAACATTACCAGAGGACAAAACAAATGCAGATTAGCTCCCCAGACAAAAAACCAACCGGGTGCACAGCCACTGTGGGGCTGTAATCCCCGCCAATGGTGTTCCTGAACCGC